>NC_134827.1:117967380-118063247 GCF_004210375.1 Tachypleus tridentatus
TGATACAAGTAAACAGGGTGATAATGTTCTGTTGGTATTAAGTTTGATACAAGTAAACAGGGTGATAATGTTCTGTTGGTATTAAGTTTGATACAAGTAAACAGGGTGATAATGTTCTGTTGGTATTAAGTTTGATAAACAAGTGATAACAGTTTATTCTACAAGTAAACAGGGTGATAAGGTTCTGTTGGTATTAAGTTTGATACAAGTAAACAGGGTGATAATGTTCTGTTGGTATTAAGTTTGATACAAGTAAACAGGTGATAATGTGGTTCTGTTGGTATTAAGTTTGATACAAGTAAACAGGGTGATATAAGGTTCTGTTGGTATTAAGTTTGATACAAGTAAACAGGGTGATAAGGTTCTGTTGGTATTAAGTTTGATACAAGTAAACAGGGTGATAAGGTTCTGTTGGTATTAAGTTTGATACAAGTAAACAGGGTGATAAGTTCTGTTGGTATTAAGTTTGATACAAGTAAACAGGGTGATAAGGTTCTGTTGGTATTAAGTTTGATACAAGTAAACAGGGTGATAAGGTTCTGTTGGTATTAAGTTTGATACAAGTAAACAGGGTGATAATGTTCTGTTGGTATTAAGTTTGATACAAGTAAACAGGGTGATAAGGTTCTGTTGGTATTAAGTTTGATACAAGTAAACAGGGTGATAATGTTCTGTTGGTATTAAGTTTGATACAAGTAAACAGGGTGATAAGGTTCTGTTGGTATTAAGTTTGATACAAGTAAACAGGGTGATAAGGTTCTGTTGGTATTAAGTTTGATACAAGTAAACAGGGTGATAAGGTTCTGTTGGTATTAAGTTTGATACAAGTAAACAGGGTGATAAGGTTCTGTTGGTATTAAGTTTGATACAAGTAAACAGGGTGATAATGTTCTGTTGGTATTAAGTTTGATACAAGTAAACAGGGTGATAATGTTCTGTTGGTATTAAGTTTGATACAAGTAAACAGGGTGATAAGGTTCTGTTGGTATTAAGTTTGATACAAGTAAACAGGGTGATAAGGTTCTGTTGGTATTAAGTTTGATACAAGTAAACAGGGTGATAAGGTTCTGTTGGTATTAAGTTTGATACAAGTAAACAGGGTGATTCTGTTGGTAATACAAGTAAACAGGGTGATAATGTTCTGTTGGTATTAAGTTTGATACAAGTAAACAGGGTGATAAGGTTCTGTTGGTATTAAGTTTGATACAAGTAAACAGGGTGATAATTCTGTTCTGTTGGTATTAAGTTTGATGGTACAAGTATAACAGGGTGATGATAGGTTCTGTTGGTATTAAGTTTGATACAAGTAAACAGGGTGATAAGGTTCTGTTGGTATTAAGTTTGATACAAGTAAACAGGGTGATAAGGTTCTGTTGGTATTAAGTTTGATACAAGTAAACAGGGTGATAATGTTCTGTTGGTATTAAGTTTGATACAAGTAAACAGGGTGATAAGGTTCTGTTGGTATTAAGTTTGATACAAGTAAACAGGGTGATAAGGTTCTGTTGGTATTAAGTTTGATACAAGTAAACAGGGTGATAAGGTTCTGTTGGTATTAAGTTTGATACAAGTAAACAGGGTGATAAGGTATTAAGTTTGATACTGTTGGTATTAAAGTTTGTTTGATACAAGGTTCTGTTGGTAACAGGGTGATAAGGTTGGTATTAAGTTTGATACAAGTCTGTTGGTATTAAGTTTGATACAAGTAAACAGGGTGATAAGGTTCTGTTGGTATTAAGTTTGATACAAGTAAACAGGGTGATAAGGTTCTGTTGGTATTAAGTTTGATACAAGTAAACAGGGTGATAAGGTTCTGTTGGTATTAAGTTTGATACAAGTAAACAGGGTGATAAGGTTCTGTTGGTATTAAGTTTGATACAAGTAAACAGGGTGATAATGTTCTGTTGGTATTAAAGTTTGATAAGGTTCTGTTGGTATTAAGTTTGACACAAGTAAACAGGGTGATAAGGTTCTGTTGGTATTAAGTTTGATACAAGTAAACAGGGTGATAAGGTTCTGTTGGTATTAAGTTTGATACAAGTAAACAGGGTGATAAGGTTCTGTTGGTATTAAGTTTGATACAAGTAAACAGGGTGATAAGGTTCTGTTGGTATTAAGTTTGATACAAGTAAACAGGGTGATAAGGTTCTGTTGGTATTAAGTTTGATACAAGTAAACAGGGTGATAAGGTTCTGTTGGTATTAAAGTTACAAGTGATACAAGTAAACAGGGTGATAAGGTTCTGTTGGTATTAAGTTTGATACAAGTAAACAGGGTGATAAGGTTCTGTTGGTATTAAGTTTGATACAAGTAAACAGGGTGATAAGGTTCTGTTGGTATTAAGTTTGATACAAGTAAACAGGGTGATAAGGTTCTGTTGGTATTAAGTTTGATACAAGTAAACAGGGTGATAATGTTCTGTTGGTATTAAGTTTGATACAAGTAAACAGGGTGATAAGGTTCTGTTGGTATTAAGTTTGATACAAGTAAACAGGGTGATAAGGTTCTGTTGGTATTAAGTTTGATACAAGTAAACAGGGTGATAATGTTCTGTTGGTATTAAGTTTGATACAAGTAAACAGGGTGATAAGGTTCTGTTGGTATTAAGTTTGATACAAGTAAACAGGGTGATAAGGTTCTGTTGGTATTAAGTTTGATACAAGTAAACAGGGTGATAAGGTTCTGTTGGTATTAAGTTTGATACAAGTAAACAGGGTGATAAGGTTCTGTTGGTATTAAGTTTGATACAAGTAAACAGGGTGATAAGGTTCTGTTGGTATTAAGTTTGATACAAGTAAACAGGGTGATAAGGTTCTGTTGGTATTAAGTTTGATACAAGTAAACAGGGTGATAAGGTTCTGTTGGTATTAAGTTTGATACAAGTAAACAGGGTGATAATGTTCTGTTGGTATTAAGTTTGATACAAGTAAACAGGGTGATAAGGTTCTGTTGGTATTAAGTTTGATACAAGTAAACAGGGTGATAAGTTTGTTCTGTTGGTTGGTATTAAGTTTGATACAAGTAAACAGGGTGATAAGGTTCTGTTGGTATTAAGTTTGATACAAGTAAACAGGGTGATAAGGTTCTGTTGGTATTAAGTTTGATACAAGTAAACAGGGTGATAAGGTTCTGTTGGTATTAAGTTTGATACAAGTAAACAGGGTGATAAGGTTCTGTTGGTATTAAGTTTGATACAAGTAAACAGGGTGATAAGGTTCTGTTGGTATTAAGTTTGATACAAGTAAACAGGGTGATAAGGTTCTGTTGGTATTAAGTTTGATACAAGTAAACAGGGTGATAAGGTTCTGTTGGTATTAAGTTTGATACAAGTAAACAGGGTGATAATGTTCTGTTGGTATTAAGTTTGATACAAGTAAACAGGGTGATAAGGTTCTGTTGGTATTAAGTTTGATACAAGTAAACAGGGTGATAAGGTTCTGTTGGTATTAAGTTTGATACAAGTAAACAGGGTGATAAGGTTCTGTTGGTATTAAGTTTGATACAAGTAAACAGGGTGATAAGTTCTGTTGGTTCAAGTAAACAGGGTGATGATATTAAGTTTGATACAAGTAAACAGGGTGATAAGGTTCTGTTGGTATTAAGTTTGATACAAGT
Organism: Tachypleus tridentatus; assembly: GCF_004210375.1. NCBI lineage: Eukaryota > Metazoa > Arthropoda > Merostomata > Xiphosura > Limulidae > Tachypleus > Tachypleus tridentatus. Next base: position 117,970,996 of record NC_134827.1, read on the forward strand.
AAACAGGGTGATAATTCTGTTCTGTTGGTATTAAGTTTGATACAAGTAAACAGGGTGATAAGGTTCTGTTGGTATTAAGTTTGATACAAGTAAACAGGGTGATAAGGTTCTGTTGGTATTAAGTTTGATACAAGTAAACAGGGTGATAAGGTTCTGTTGGTATTAAGTTTGATACAAGTAAACAGGGTGATAAGGTTCTGTTGGTATTAAGTTTGATACAAGTAAACAGGGTGATAAGGTTCTGTTGGTATTAAGTTTGATACAAGTAAACAGGGTGATAAGGTTCTGTTGGTATTAAGTTTGATACAAGTAAACAGGGTGATAAGGTTCTGTTGGTATTAAGTTTGATACAAGTAAACAGGGTGATAAGGTTCTGTTGGTATTAAGTTTGATACAAGTAAACAGGGTGATAAGGTTCTGTTGGTATTAAGTTTGATACAAGTAAACAGGGTGATAAGGTTCTGTTGGTATTAAGTTTGATACAAGTAAACAGGGTGATAAGGTTCTGTTGGTATTAAGTTTGATACAAGTAAACAGGGTGATAAGGTTCTGTTGGTATTAAGTTTGATACAAGTAAACAGGGTGATAAGGATTCAGGGTGATTGGTTGGTATTAAGTTTGATACAAGTAAACAGGGTGATAAGGTTCTGTTGGTATTAAGTTTGATACAAGTAAACAGGGTGATAAGGTTCTGTTGGTATTAAGTTTGATACAAGTAAACAGGGTGATAAGGTTCTGTTGGTATTAAGTTTGATACAAGTAAACAGGGTGATAAAGTTTGTTCTGTTGGTATTAAGTTTGATACAAGTAAACAGGGTGATAAGGTTCTGTTGGTATTAAGTTTGATACAAGTAAACAGGGTGATAACTGTTGGTATTAAGTTTGATACAAGTAAACAGGGTTCTGTTGGTATTAAGTTTGATACAAGTAAACAGGGTGATAAGGTTCTGTTGGTATTAAGTTTGATACAAGTAAACAGGGTGATAAGGTTCTGTTGGTATTAAGTTTGATACAAGTAAACAGGGTGATAAGGTTCTGTTGGTATTAAGTTTGATACAAGTAAACAGGGTGATAATGTTCTGTTGGTATTAAGTTTGATACAAGTAAACAGGGTGATAAGGTTCTGTTGGTATTAAGTTTGATACAAGTAAACAGGGTGATAAGGTTCTGTTGGTATTAAGTTTGATACAAGTAAACAGGGTGATAAGGTTCTGTTGGTATTAAGTTTGATACAAGTAAACAGGGTGATAATGTTCTGTTGGTATTAAGTTTGATACAAGTAAACAGGGTGATAAGGTTCTGTTGGTATTAAGTTTGATACAAGTAAACAGGGTGATAATGTTCTGTTGGTATTAAGTTTGATACAAGTAAACAGGGTGATAAGGTTCTGTTGGTATTAAGTTTGATACAAGTAAACAGGGTGATAAGGTTCTGTTGGTATTAAGTTTGATACAAGTAAACAGGGTGATAAGGTTCTGTTGGTATTAAGTTTGATACAAGTAAACAGGGTGATAAGGTTCTGTTGGTATTAAGTTTGATACAAGTAAACAGGGTGATAAGTTTGTTCTGTTGGTATTAAGTTTGATACAAGTAAACAGGGTGATAAGGTTCTGTTGGTATTAAGTTTGATACAAGTAAACAGGGTGATAAGGTTCTGTTGGTATTAAGTTTGATACAAGTAAACAGGGTGATAAGGTTCTGTTGGTATTAAGTTTGATACAAGTAAACAGGGTGATAAGGTTCTGTTGGTATTAAGTAAACAGGGTGATGATTACAAGTAAACAGGGTGATAAGGTTCTGTTGGTATTAAGTTTGATACAAGTAAACAGGGTGATAAGGTTCTGTTGGTATTAAGTTTGATACAAGTAAACAGGGTGATAAGGTTCTGTTGGTATTAAGTTTGATACAAGTAAACAGGGTGATAATGTTCTGTTGGTATTAAGTTTGATACAAGTAAACAGGGTGATAAGGTTCTGTTGGTATTAAGTTTGATACAAGTAAACAGGGTGATAAGGTTCTGTTGGTATTAAGTTTGATACAAGTAAACAGGGTGATAAGGTTCTGTTGGTATTAAGTTTGATACAAGTAAACAGGGTGATAAGGTTCTGTTGGTATTAAGTTTGATACAAGTAAACAGGGTGATAAGGTTCTGTTGGTATTAAGTTTGATACAAGTAAACAGGGTGATAATGTTCTGTTGGTATTAAGTTTGATACAAGTAAACAGGGTGATAATGGTTCTGTTGGTATTAAGTTTGATACAAGTAAACAGGGTGATAAGGTTCTGTTGGTATTAAGTTTGATACAAGTAAACAGGGTGATAATGTTCTGTTGGTATTAAGTTTGATACAAGTAAACAGGGTGATAAGGTTCTGTTGGTATTAAGTTTGATACAAGTAAACAGGGTGATAAGGTTCTGTTGGTATTAAGTTTGATACAAGTAAACAGGGTGATAAGGTTCTGTTGGTATTAAGTTTGATACAAGTAAACAGGGTGATAAGGTTCTGTTGGTATTAAGTTTGATACAAGTAAACAGGGTGATAAGGTTCTGTTGGTATTAAGTTTGATACAAGTAAACAGGGTGATAAGGTTCTGTTGGTATTAAGTTTGATACAAGTAAACAGGGTGATAAGGTTCTGTTGGTATTAAGTTTGATACAAGTAAACAGGGTGATAAGGTTCTGTTGGTATTAAGTTTGATACAAGTAAACAGGGTGATAAGGTTCTGTTGGTATTAAGTTTGATACAAGTAAACAGGGTGATAAGGTTCTGTTGGTATTAAGTTTGATACAAGTAAACAGGGTGATAAGGTTCTGTTGGTATTAAGTTTGATACAAGTAAACAGGGTGATAAGGTTCTGTTGGTATTAAGTTTGATACAAGTAAACAGGGTGATAAGGTTCTGTTGGTATTAAGTTTGATACAAGTAAACAGGGTGATAAGGTTCTGTTGGTATTAAGTTTGATACAAGTAAACAGGGTGATAAGGTTCTGTTGGTATTAAGTTTGATACAAGTAAACAGGGTGATAAGGTTCTGTTGGTATTAAGTTTGATACAAGTAAACAGGGTGATAAGGTTCTGTTGGTATTAAGTTTGATACAAGTAAACAGGGTGATAAGGTTCTGTTGGTATTAAGTTTGATACAAGTAAACAGGGTGATAAGGTTCTGTTGGTATTAAGTTTGATACAAGTAAACAGGGTGATAAGGTTCTGTTGGTATTAAGTTTGATACAAGTAAACAGGGTGATAAGGTTCTGTTGGTATTAAGTTTGATACAAGTAAACAGGGTGATAATGTTCTGTTGGTATTAAGTTTGATACAAGTAAACAGGGTGATAAGGTTCTGTTGGTATTAAGTTTGATACAAGTAAACAGGGTGATAAGGTTCTGTTGGTATTAAGTTTGATACAAGTAAACAGGGTGATAAGGTTCTGTTGGTATTAAGTTTGATACAAGTAAACAGGGTGATAAGGTTCTGTTGGTATTAAGTTTGATACAAGTAAACAGGGTGATAAGGTTCTGTTGGTATTAAGTTTGATACAAGTAAACAGGGTGATAAGGTTCTGTTGGTATTAAGTTTGATACAAGTAAACAGGGTGATAAGGTTCTGTTGGTATTAAGTTTGATACAAGTAAACAGTGATGGTTCTGTTGGTATTAAGTTTGATACAAGTAAACAGGGTGATAAGGTTCTGTTGGTATTAAGTTTGATACAAGTAAACAGGGTGATAATGTTCTGTTGGTATTAAGTTTGATACAAGTAAACAGGGTGATAAGGTTCTGTTGGTATTAAGTTTGATACAAGTAAACAGGGTGATAAGGTTCTGTTGGTATTAAGTTTGATACAAGTAAACAGGGTGATAAGGTTCTGTTGGTATTAAGTTTGATACAAGTAAACAGGGTGATAAGGTTCTGTTGGTATTAAGTTTGATACAAGTAAACAGGGTGATAAGGTTCTGTTGGTATTAAGTTTGATACAAGTAAACAGGGTGATAAGGTTCTGTTGGTATTAAGTTTGATACAAGTAAACAGGGTGATAAGGTTCTGTTGGTATTAAGTTTGATACAAGTAAACAGGGTGATAATTCTGTTCTGTTGGTATTAAGTTTGATACAAGTAAACAGGGTGATAATTAAGTTCTGTTGGTATTAAGTTTGATACAAGTAAACAGGGTGATAAGGTTCTGTTGGTATTAAGTTTGATACAAGTAAACAGGGTGATAATGTTCTGTTGGTATTAAGTTTGATACAAGTAAACAGGGTGATAAGGTTCTGTTGGTATTAAGTTTGATACAAGTAAACAGGGTGATAATGTTCTGTTGGTATTAAGTTTGATACAAGTAAACAGGGTGATAAGGTTCTGTTGGTATTAAGTTTGATACAAGTAAACAGGGTGATAAGGTTCTGTTGGTATTAAGTTTGATACAAGTAAACAGGGTGATAAGGTTCTGTTGGTATTAAGTTTGATACAAGTAAACAGGGTGATAAGGTTCTGTTGGTATTAAGTTTGATACAAGTAAACAGGGTGATAAGGTTCTGTTGGTATTAAGTTTGATACAAGTAAACTGTTGGTAGGATACAAGTGGGTGATAAGGTTCTGTTGGTATTAAGTTTGATACAAGTAAACAGGGTGATAAGGTTCTGTTGGTATTAAGTTTGATACAAGTAAACAGGGTGATAAGGTTCTGTTGGTATTAAGTTTGATACAAGTAAACAGGGTGATAAGGTTCTGTTGGTATTAAGTTTGATACAAGTAAACAGGGTGATAATGTTCTGTTGGTATTAAGTTTGATACAAGTAAACAGGGTGATAAGGTTCTGTTGGTATTAAGTTTGATACAAGTAAACAGGGTGATAAGGTTCTGTTGGTATTAAGTTTGATACAAGTAAACAGGGTGATAAGGTTCTGTTGGTATTAAGTTTGATACAAGTAAACAGGGTGATAAGGTTCTGTTGGTATTAAGTTTGATACAAGTAAACAGGGTGATAAGGTTCTGTTGGTATTAAGTTTGATACAAGTAAACAGGGTGATAAGGTTCTGTTGGTATTAAGTTTGATACAAGTAAACAGGGTGATAAGGTTCTGTTGGTATTAAGTTTGATACAAGTAAACAGGGTGATAAGGTTCTGTTGGTATTAAGTTTGATACAAGTAAACAGGGTGATAAGGTTCTGTTGGTATTAAGTTTGATACAAGTAAACAGGGTGATAAGGTTCTGTTGGTATTAAGTTTGATACAAGTAAACAGGGTGATAAGGTTCTGTTGGTATTAAGTTTGATACAAGTAAACAGGGTGATAATGTTCTGTTGGTATTAAGTTTGATACAAGTAAACAGGGTGATAATGGTTCTGTTGGTATTAAGTTTGATACAAGTAAACAGGGTGATAATGTTCTGTTGGTATTAAGTTTGATACAAGTAAACAGTTGGTATTAAGTTTGATACAAGTAAACAGGGTGATACAAGTAAACAGGGTGATAAGGTTCTGTTGGTATTAAGTTTGATACAAGTAAACAGGGTGATAAGGTTCTGTTGGTATTAAGTTTGATACAAGTAAACAGGGTGATAAGGTTCTGTTGGTATTAAGTTTGATACAAGTAAACAGGGTGATAAGGTTCTGTTGGTATTAAGTTTGATACAAGTAAACAGGGTGATAAGGTTCTGTTGGTATTAAGTTTGATACAAGTAAACAGGGTGATAAGTTCTGTTCTGTTGGTATTAAGTTTGATACAAGTAAACAGGGTGATAAGGTTCTGTTGGTATTAAGTTTGATACAAGTAAACAGGGTGATAAGGTTCTGTTGGTATTAAGTTTGATACAAGTAAACAGGGTGATAAGGTTCTGTTGGTATTAAGTTTGATACAAGTAAACAGGGTGATAAGGTTCTGTTGGTATTAAGTTTGATACAAGTAAACAGGGTGATAAGGTTCTGTTGGTATTAAGTTTGATACAAGTAAACAGGGTGATAAGGTTCTGTTGGTATTAAGTTTGATACAAGTAAACAGGGTGATAAAACAGGTTCTGTTGGTATTAAGTTTGATACAAGTAAACAGGGTGATAAGGTTCTGTTGGTATTAAGTTTGATACAAGTAAACAGGGTGATAAGGTTCTGTTGGTATTAAGTTTGATACAAGTAAACAGGGTGATAAGGTTCTGTTGGTATTAAGTTTGATACAAGTAAACAGGGTGATAAGGTTCTGTTGGTATTAAGTTTGATACAAGTAAACAGGGTGATAAGGTTCTGTTGGTATTAAGTTTGATACAAGTAAACAGGGTGATAAGATACAAGTAAACAGGGTGTTCTGTTGGTATTAAGTTTGATACAAGTAAACAGGGTGATAAGGTTCTGTTGGTATTAAGTTTGATACAAGTAAACAGGGTGATAAGGTTCTGTTGGTATTAAGTTTGATACAAGTAAACAGGGTGATAAGGTTCTGTTGGTATTAAGTTTGATACAAGTAAACAGGGTGATAAGGTTCTGTTGGTATTAAGTTTGATACAAGTAAACAGGGTGATAATGTTCTGTTGGTATTAAGTTTGATACAAGTAAACAGGGTGATAAGGTTCTGTTGGTATTAAGTTTGATACAAGTAAACAGGGTGATAAGGTTCTGTTGGTATTAAGTTTGATACAAGTAAACAGGGTGATAAGGTTCTGTTGGTATTAAGTTTGATACAAGTAAACAGGGTGATAAGGTTCTGTTGGTATTAAGTTTGATACAAGTAAACAGGGTGATAAGGTTCTGTTGGTATTAAGTTTGATACAAGTAAACAGGGTGATAAGGTTCTGTTGGTATTAAGTTTGATACAAGTAAACAGGGTGATAAGGTTCTGTTGGTATTAAGTTTGATACAAGTAAACAGGGTGATAAGGTTCTGTTGGTATTAAGTTTGATACAAGTAAACAGGGTGATAAGGTTCTGTTGGTATTAAGTTTGATACAAGTAAACAGGGTGATAAGGTTCTGTTGGTATTAAGTTTGATACAAGTAAACAGGGTGATAAGGTTCTGTTGGTATTAAGTTTGATACAAGTAAACAGGGTGATAAGGTTCTGTTGGTATTAAGTTTGATACAAGTAAACAGGGTGATAAGGTTCTGATTGGTATTAAGTTTGATACAAGTAAACAGGGTGATAAGGTTCTGTTGGTATTAAGTTTGATACAAGTAAACAGGGTGATAAGGTTCTGTTGGTATTAAGTTTGATACAAGTAAACAGGGTGATAAGGTTCTGTTGGTATTAAGTTTGATACAAGTAAACAGGGTGATAATGTTCTGTTGGTATTAAGTTTGATACAAGTAAACAGGGTGATAAGGTTCTGTTGGTATTAAGTTTGATACAAGTAAACAGGGTGATAAGGTTCTGTTGGTATTAAGTTTGATACAAGTAAACAGGGTGATAAGGTTCTGTTGGTATTAAGTTTGATACAAGTAAACAGGGTGATAAGGTTCTGTTGGTATTAAGTTTGATACAAGTAAACAGGGTGATAAGGTTCTGTTGGTATTAAGTTTGATACAAGTAAACAGGGTGATAATGTTCTGTTGGTATTAAGTTTGATACAAGTAAACAGGGTGATAAGGTTCTGTTGGTATTAAGTTTGATACAAGTAAACAGGGTGATAAGGTTCTGTTGGTATTAAGTTTGATACAAGTAAACAGGGTGATAAGGTTCTGTTGGTATTAAGTTTGATACAAGTAAACAGGGTGATAAGGTTCTGTTGGTATTAAGTTTGATACAAGTAAACAGGGTGATAAGGTTCTGTTGGTATTAAGTTTGATACAAGTAAACAGGGTGATAAGGTTCTGTTGGTATTAAGTTTGATACAAGTAAACAGGGTGATAAGGTTCTGTTGGTATTAAGTTTGATACAAGTAAACAGGGTGATAAGGTTCTGTTGGTATTAAGTTTGATACAAGTAAACAGGGTGATAAGGTTCTGTTGGTATTAAGTTTGATACAAGTAAACAGGGTGATAAGGTTCTGTTGGTATTAAGTTTGATACAAGTAAACAGGGTGATAAGGTTCTGTTGGTATTAAGTTTGATACAAGTAAACAGGGTGATAAGGTTCTGTTGGTATTAAGTTTGATACAAGTAAACAGGGTGATAAGGTTCTGTTGGTATTAAGTTTGATACAAGTAAACAGGGTGATAAGGTTCTGTTGGTATTAAGTTTGATACAAGTAAACAGGGTGATAAGGTTCTGTTGGTATTAAGTTTGATACAAGTAAACAGGGTGATAAGGTTCTGTTGGTATTAAGTTTGATACAAGTAAACAGGGTGATAAGGTTCTGTTGGTATTAAGTTTGATACAAGTAAACAGGGTGATAATGTTCTGTTGGTATTAAGTTTGATACAAGTAAACAGGGTGATAAGGTTCTGTTGGTATTAAGTTTGATACAAGTAAACAGGGTGATAAGGTTCTGTTGGTATTAAGTTTGATACAAGTAAACAGGGTGATAAGGTTCTGTTGGTATTAAGTTTGATACAAGTAAACAGGGTGATAAGGTTCTGTTGGTATTAAGTTTGATACAAGTAAACAGGGTGATAAGGTTCTGTTGGTATTAAGTTTGATACAAGTAAACAGGGTGATAAGGTTCTGTTGGTATTAAGTTTGATACAAGTAAACAGGGTGATAAGGTTCTGTTGGTATTAAGTTTGATACAAGTAAACAGGGTGATAATGTTCTGTTGGTATTAAGTTTGATACAAGTAAACAGGGTGATAAGGTTCTGTTGGTATTAAGTTTGATACAAGTAAACAGGGTGATAAGGTTCTGTTGGTATTAAGTTTGATACAAGTAAACAGGGTGATAAGGTTCTGTTGGTATTAAGTTTGATACAAGTAAACAGGGTGATAAGGTTCTGTTGGTATTAAGTTTGATACAAGTAAACAGGGTGATAAGGTTCTGTTGGTATTAAGTTTGATACAAGTAAACAGGGTGATAAGGTTCTGTTGGTATTAAGTTTGATACAAGTAAACAGGGTGATAAGGTTCTGTTGGTATTAAGTTTGATACAAGTAAACAGGGTGATAAGGTTCTGTTGGTATTAAGTTTGATACAAGTAAACAGGGTGATAAGGTTCTGTTGGTATTAAGTTTGATACAAGTAAACAGGGTGATAATAAGGTTCTGTTGGTATTAAGTTTGATACAAGTAAACAGGGTGATAAGGTTCTGTTGGTATTAAGTTTGATACAAGTAAACAGGGTGATAAGGTTCTGTTGGTATTAAGTTTGATACAAGTAAACAGGGTGATAAGGTTCTGTTGGTATTAAGTTTGATACAAGTAAACAGGGTGATAAGGTTCTGTTGGTATTAAGTTTGATACAAGTAAACAGGGTGATAAAGTTTGATACAAGTAAACTGTTCTGTTGGTATTAAGTTTGATACAAGTAAGGGTGATAAGGTGATTACAAGTAAACAGGGTGATAAGGTTCTGTTGGTATTAAGTTTGATACAAGTAAACAGGGTGATAAGGTTCTGTTGGTATTAAGTTTGATACAAGTAAACAGGGTGATAAGGTTCTGTTGGTATTAAGTTTGATACAAGTAAACAGGGTGATAAGGTTCTGTTGGTATTAAGTTTGATACAAGTAAACAGGGTGATAAGGTTCTGTTGGTATTAAGTTTGATACAAGTAAACAGGGTGATAAGGTTCTGTTGGTATTAAGTTTGATACAAGTAAACAGGGTGATAAGGTTCTGTTGGTATTAAGTACAAGTAAACAGGGTGATACAAGTTTGAAAAGTAAACAGGGTGATAAGGTTCTGTTGGTATTAAGTTTGATACAAGTAAACAGGGTGATAAGGTTCTGTTGGTATTAAGTTTGATACAAGTAAACAGGGTGATAAGGTTCTGTTGGTATTAAGTTTGATACAAGTAAACAGGGTGATAAGGTTCTGTTGGTATTAAGTTTGATACAAGTAAACAGGGTGATAAGGTTCTGTTGGTATTAAGTTTGATACAAGTAAACAGGGTGATAAGGTTCTGTTGGTATTAAGTTTGATACAAGTAAACAGGGTGATAAGGTTCTGTTGGTATTAAGTTTGATACAAGTAAACAGGGTGATAAGGTTCTGTTGGTATTAAGTTTGATACAAGTAAACAGGGTGATAAGGTTCTGTTGGTATTAAGTTTGATACAAGTAAACAGGGTGATAAGGTTCTGTTGGTATTAAGTTTGATACAAGTAAACAGGGTGATAAGGTTCTGTTGGTATTAAGTTTGATACAAGTAAACAGGGTGATAAGGTTCTGTTGGTATTAAGTTTGATACAAGTAAACAGGGTGATAGGTTCTGTTGGTATTAAGTTTGATACAAGTAAACAGGGTGATGGTTCTGTTGGTATTAAGTTTGATACAAGTAAACAGGGTGATAAGGTTCTGTTGGTATTAAGTTTGATACAAGTAAACAGGGTGATAAGGTTCTGTTGGTATTAAGTTTGATACAAGTAAACAGGGTGATAATGGTTCTGTTGGTATTAAGTTTGATACAAGTAAACAGGGTGATAAGGTTCTGTTGGTATTAAGTTTGATACAAGTAAACAGGGTGATAATGTTCTGTTGGTATTAAGTTTGATACAAGTAAACAGGGTGATAAGGTTCTGTTGGTATTAAGTTTGATACAAGTAAACAGGGTGATAAGGTTCTGTTGGTATTAAGTTTGATACAAGTAAACAGGGTGATAAGGTTCTGTTGGTATTAAGTTTGATACAAGTAAACAGGGTGATAATGTTCTGTTGGTATTAAGTTTGATACAAGTAAACAGGGTGATAAGGTTCTGTTGGTATTAAGTTTGATACAAGTAAACAGGGTGATAAGGTTCTGTTGGTATTAAGTTTGATACAAGTAAACAGGGTGATAAGGTTCTGTTGGTATTAAGTTTGATACAAGTAAACAGGGTGATAAGGTTCTGTTGGTATTAAGTTTGATACAAGTAAACAGGGTGATAATGTTCTGTTGGTATTAAGTTTGATACAAGTAAACAGGGTGATAAGGTTCTGTTGGTATTAAGTTTGATACAAGTAAACAGGGATGATAATAAGTTCTGTTGGTATTAAGTTTGATACAAGTAAACAGGGTGATAAGGTTCTGTTGGTATTAAGTTTGATACAAGTAAACAGGGTGATAAGGTTCTGTTGGTATTAAGTTTGATACAAGTAAACAGGGTGATAAGGTTCTGTTGGTATTAAGTTTGATACAAGTAAACAGGGTGATAAGGTTCTGTTGGTATTAAGTTTGATACAAGTAAACAGGGTGATAAGGTTCTGTTGGTATTAAGTTTGATACAAGTAAACAGGGTGATAAGGTTCTGTTGGTATTAAGTTTGATACAAGTAAACAGGGTGATAAGGTTCTGTTGGTATTAAGTTTGATACAAGTAAACAGGGTGATAAGGTTCTGTTGGTATTAAGTTTGATACAAGTAAACAGGGTGATAAGATTAAGTTTGATACAAGTAAACAGGGTGATAAGGTTCTGTTGGTATTAAGTTTGATACAAGTAAACAGGGTGATAAGGTTCTGTTGGTATTAAGTTTGATACAAGTAAACAGGGTGATAAGGTTCTGTTGGTATTAAGTTTGATACAAGTAAACAGGGTGATAAGGTTCTGTTGGTATTACAAGTTTGAAAAGTAAACAGGGTGATAAGGTTCTGTTGGTATTAAGTTTGATACAAGTAAACAGGGTGATAAGGTTCTGTTGGTATTAAGTTTGATACAAGTAAACAGGGTGATAAGGTTCTGTTGGTATTAAGTTTGATACAAGTAAACAGGGTGATAAGGTTCTGTTGGTATTAAGTTTGATACAAGTAAACAGGGTGATAATGTTCTGTTGGTATTAAGTTTGATACAAGTAAACAGGGTGATAAGGTTCTGTTGGTATTAAGTTTGATACAAGTAAACAGGGTGATAAGGTTCTGTTGGTATTAAGTTTGATACAAGTAAACAGGGTGATAAGGTTCTGTTGGTATTAAGTTTGATACAAGTAAACAGGGTGATAAGGTTCTGTTGGTATTAAGTTTGATACAAGTAAACAGGGTGATAAGGTTCTGTTGGTATTAAGTTTGATACAAGTAAACAGGGTGATAAGGTTCTGTTGGTATTAAGTTTGATACAAGTAAACAGGGTGATAAGGTTCTGTTGGTATTAAGTTTGATACAAGTAAACAGGGTGATAAGGTTGGTATTAAGTTTGATACAAGTAAACAGGGTGGTATTAAGTTTGATACAAGTAAACAGGGTGATAAGGTTCTGTTGGTATTAAGTTTGATACAAGTAAACAGGGTGATAAGGTTCTGTTGGTATTAAGTTTGATACAAGTAAACAGGGTGATAAGGTTCTGTTGGTATTAAGTTTGATACAAGTAAACAGGGTGATAAGGTTCTGTTGGTATTAAGTTTGATACAAGTAAACAGGGTGATAAGGTTCTGTTGGTATTAAGTTTGATACAAGTAAACAGGGTGATAAGGTTCTGTTGGTATTAAGTTTGATACAAGTAAACAGGGTGATAAGGTTCTGTTGGTATTAAGTTTGATACAAGTAAACAGGGTGATAATGTTCTGTTGGTATTAAGTTTGATACAAGTAAACAGGGTGATAATGTTCTGTTGGTATTAAGTTTGATACAAGTAAACAGGGTGATAAGGTTCTGTTGGTATTAAGTTTGATACAAGTAAACAGGGTGATAAGGTTCTGTTGGTATTAAGTTTGATACAAGTAAACAGGGTGATAAGGTTCTGTTGGTATTAAGTTTGATACAAGTAAACAGGGTGATAAGGTTCTGTTGGTATTAAGTTTGATACAAGTAAACAGGGTGATAAGGTTCTGTTGGTATTAAGTTGGTATTAAGTTTGATACAAGTAAACAGGGTGATAATGTTCTGTTGGTATTAAGTTTGATACAAGTAAACAGGGTGATAAGGTTCTGTTGGTATTAAGTTTGATACAAGTAAACAGGGTGATAAGGTTCTGTTGGTATTAAGTTTGATACAAGTAAACAGGGTGATAAGGTTCTGTTGGTATTAAGTTTGATACAAGTAAACAGGGTGATAAGGTTCTGTTGGTATTAAGTTTGATACAAGTAAACAGGGTGATAAGGTTCTGTTGGTATTAAGTTTGATACAAGTAAACAGGGTGATAAGGTTCTGTTGGTATTAAGTTTGATACAAGTAAACAGGGTGATAAGGTATTAAGTTTGATACAAGTAAACAGGGTGATGTTCTGTTGGTATTAAGTTTGATACAAGTAAACAGGGTGATAAGGTTCTGTTGGTATTAAGTTTGATACAAGTAAACAGGGTGATAAGGTTCTGTTGGTATTAAGTTTGATACAAGTAAACAGGGTGATAAGGTTCTGTTGGTATTAAGTTTGATACAAGTAAACAGGGTGATAAGGTTCTGTTGGTATTAAGTTTGATACAAGTAAACAGGGTGATAAGGTTCTGTTGGTATTAAGTTTGATACAAGTAAACAGGGTGATAAGGTTCTGTTGGTATTAAGTTTGATACAAGTAAACAGGGTGATAATTAAGTTTGATACAAGTAAACAGGGTGATTGGGTATTAAGTTTGATACAAGTAAACAGGGTGATAATGGTTCTGTTGGTATTAAGTTTGATACAAGTAAACAGGGTGATAAGGTTCTGTTGGTATTAAGTTTGATACAAGTAAACAGGGTGATAATGTTCTGTTGGTATTAAGTTTGATACAAGTAAACAGGGTGATAAGGTTCTGTTGGTATTAAGTTTGATACAAGTAAACAGGGTGATAAGGTTGGTATTAAGTTTGATACAAGTAAACAGGGTGATGGTATTAAGTTTGATACAAGTAAACAGGGTGATAAGGTTCTGTTGGTATTAAGTTTGATACAAGTAAACAGGGTGATAAGGTTCTGTTGGTATTAAGTTTGATACAAGTAAACAGGGTGATAATGGTTCTGTTGGTATTAAGTTTGATACAAGTAAACAGGGTGATAAGGTTCTGTTGGTATTAAGTTTGATACAAGTAAACAGGGTGATAAGGTTCTGTTGGTATTAAGTTTGATACAAGTAAACAGGGTGATAAGGTTCTGTTGGTATTAAGTTTGATACAAGTAAACAGGGTGATAAGGTTCTGTTGGTATTAAGTTTGATACAAGTAAACAGGGTGATAATGTTCTGTTGGTATTAAGTTTGATACAAGTAAACAGGGTGATAAGGTTCTGTTGGTATTAAGTTTGATACAAGTAAACAGGGTGATAAGGTTCTGTTGGTATTAAGTTTGATACAAGTAAACAGGGTGATAAGGTTCTGTTGGTATTAAGTTTGATACAAGTAAACAGGGTGATAAGGTTCTGTTGGTATTAAGTTTGATACAAGTAAACAGGGTGATAAGGTTCTGTTGGTATTAAGTTTGATACAAGTAAACAGGGTGATAAGGTTCTGTTGGTATTAAGTTTGATACAAGTAAACAGGGTGATAAGGTTCTGTTGGTATTAAGTTTGATACAAGTAAACAGGGTGATAAGGTTCTGTTGGTATTAAGTTTGATACAAGTAAACAGGGTGATAAGGTTCTGTTGGTATTAAGTTTGATACAAGTAAACAGGGTGATAGGTTCTGTTGGTATTAAGTTTGATACAAGTAAACAGGGTGATGGTTCTGTTGGTATTAAGTTTGATACAAGTAAACAGGGTGATAAGGTTCTGTTGGTATTAAGTTTGATACAAGTAAACAGGGTGATAAGGTTCTGTTGGTATTAAGTTTGATACAAGTAAACAGGGTGATAAGGTTCTGTTGGTATTAAGTTTGATACAAGTAAACAGGGTGATACAAGTAAACAGGGTGATAAGGTTCTGTTCTGTTGGTATTAAGTTTGATACAAGTAAACAGGGTGGTATTAAGTTTGATACAAGTAAACAGGGTGATAAGGTTCTGTTGGTATTAAGTTTGATACAAGTAAACAGGGTGATAAGGTTCTGTTGGTATTAAGTTTGATACAAGTAAACAGGGTGATAAGGTTCTGTTGGTATTAAGTTTGATACAAGTAAACAGGGTGATAAGGTTCTGTTGGTATTAAGTTTGATACAAGTAAACAGGGTGATAAGGTTCTGTTGGTATTAAGTTTGATACAAGTAAACAGGGTGATAAGGTTCTGTTGGTATTAAGTTTGATACAAGTAAACAGGGTGATAAGGTTCTGTTGGTATTAAGTTTGATACAAGTAAACAGGGTGATAAGGTTCTGTTGGTATTAAGTTTGATACAAGTAAACAGGGTGATAAGGTTCTGTTGGTATTAAGTTTGATACAAGTAAACAGGGTGATAAGGTTCTGTTGGTATTAAGTTTGATACAAGTAAACAGGGTGATAATGTTCTGTTGGTATTAAGTTTGATACAAGTAAACAGGGTGATAAGTTCTGTTGTTCTGTTGGTATTAAGTTTGATACAAGTAAACAGGGTGATAAGGTTCTGTTGGTATTAAGTTTGATACAAGTAAACAGGGTGATAATGTTCTGTTGGTATTAAGTTTGATACAAGTAAACAGGGTGATAATGTTCTGTTGGTATTAAGTTTGATACAAGTAAACAGGGTGATAAGGTTCTGTTGGTATTAAGTTTGATACAAGTAAACAGGGTGATAAGGTTCTGTTGGTATTAAGTTTGATACAAGTAAACAGGGTGATAAGGTTCTGTTGGTATTAAGTTTGATACAAGTAAACAGGGTGATAATGTTCTGTTGGTATTAAGTTTGATACAAGTAAACAGGGTGATAAGGTTCTGTTGGTATTAAGTTTGATACAAGTAAACAGGGTGATAAGGTTCTGTTGGTATTAAGTTTGATACAAGTAAACAGGGTGATAAGGTTCTGTTGGTATTAAGTTTGATACAAGTAAACAGGGTGATAAGGTTCTGTTGGTATTAAGTTTGATACAAGTAAACAGGGTGATAATTAAGTTCTGTTGGTATTAAGTTTGATACAAGTAAACAGGGTGATAAGGTTCTGTTGGTATTAAGTTTGATACAAGTAAACAGGGTGATAAGGTTCTGTTGGTATTAAGTTTGATACAAGTAAACAGGGTGATAAGGTTCTGTTGGTATTAAGTTTGATACAAGTAAACAGGGTGATAATGTTCTGTTGGTATTAAGTTTGATACAAGTAAACAGGGTGATAAGGTTCTGTTGGTATTAAGTTTGATACAAGTAAACAGGGTGATAAGGTTCTGTTGGTATTAAGTTTGATACAAGTAAACAGGGTGATAAGGTTCTGTTGGTATTAAGTTTGATACAAGTAAACAGGGTGATAAGGTTCTGTTGGTATTAAGTTTGATACAAGTAAACAGGGTGATAAGGTTCTGTTGGTATTAAGTTTGATACAAGTAAACAGGGTGATAAGGTTCTGTTGGTATTAAGTTTGATACAAGTAAACAGGGTGATAAGGTTCTGTTGGTATTAAGTTTGATACAAGTAAACAGGGTGATAAGGTTCTGTTGGTATTAAGTTTGATACAAGTAAACAGGGTGATAAGGTTCTGTTGGTATTATAGTTTGATAAGGTTCTGTTGGTATTAGTTTGAACAAGGGTGATAACAGGGTGATAAGGTTCTGTTGGTATTAAGTTTGATACAAGTAAACAGGGTGATAAGGTTCTGTTGGTATTAAGTTTGATACAAGTAAACAGGGTGATAAGGTTCTGTTGGTATTAAGTTTGATACAAGTAAACAGGGTGATAAGGTTCTGTTGGTATTAAGTTTGATACAAGTGTTGGTATTAAGTTTGATACAAGTAAACAGGGTGATAAGGTTCTGTTGGTATTAAGTTTGATACAAGTAAACAGGGTGATAATGTTCTGTTGGTATTAAGTTTGATACAAGTAAACAGGGTGATAAGGTTCTGTTGGTATTAAGTTTGATACAAGTAAACAGGGTGATAAGGTTCTGTTGGTATTAAGTTTGATACAAGTAAACAGGGTGATAAGGTTCTGTTGGTATTAAGTTTGATACAAGTAAACAGGGTGATAAGGTTCTGTTGGTATTAAGTTTGATACAAGTAAACAGGGTGATAAGGTTCTGTTGGTATTAAGTTTGATACAAGTAAACAGGGTGATAAGGTTCTGTTGGTATTAAGTTTGATACAAGTAAACAGGGTGATAAGGTTCTGTTGGTATTAAGTTTGATACAAGTAAACAGGGTGATAATGTTCTGTTGGTATTAAGTTTGATACAAGTAAACAGGGTGATAATGGTTCTGTTGGTATTAAGTTTGATACAAGTAAACAGGGTGATAAGGTTCTGTTGGTATTAAGTTTGATACAAGTAAACAGGGTGATAAGGTTCTGTTGGTATTAAGTTTGATACAAGTAAACAGGGTGATAATTAAGTTTGATACAAGTAAACAGGGTGATTGGTATTAAGTTTGATACAAGTAAACAGGGTGTAAGGTTCTGTTGGTATTAAGTTTGATACAAGTAAACAGGGTGATAATTATTTTCTGTTGGTATTAAGTTTGATACAAGTAAA
Organism: Tachypleus tridentatus; assembly: GCF_004210375.1. Lineage (NCBI taxonomy): Eukaryota > Metazoa > Arthropoda > Merostomata > Xiphosura > Limulidae > Tachypleus > Tachypleus tridentatus. Next base: position 117,988,454 of record NC_134827.1, read on the forward strand.
CAGGGTGATAATCACTGTTGGTATTAAGTTTGTTCTGTTGGTATTAAGTTTACATACAAGTAAACAGGGTGATAAGGTTCTGTTGGTATTAAGTTTGATACAAGTAAGTAAACATTTTTGATAAAGGTTCTGTTGGTTGGTATTAAGTTTGATACAAGTAAACAGGGTGATAAGGTTCTGTTGGTATTAAGTTTGATACAAGTAAACAGGGTGATAATGTTCTGTTGGTATTAAGTTTGATACAAGTAAACAGGGTGATAAGGTTCTGTTGGTATTAAGTTTGATACAAGTAAACAGGGTGATAAGGTTCTGTTGGTATTAAGTTTGATACAAGTAAACAGGGTGATAAATTTAGTTTCTGTTGGTATTAAGATGTTGATACAAATATCTGTTTAAATTAATTTATATACAGAACCATCAAGTATATCAAACTTTAGGATCTGACATGCCCACGTGTGAAATATTCAATTATTGATAAGTCTTACCTGGTAATAAAAAGTTTTATTAAACTCACCTGTTTAAGTCTTACATGGTAATAAAACGTCTTATTAAACTCACCTGTTTAAGTCTTACCTGGTAATAAAAAGTCTTATTAAACTCACCTGTTTTAGTCTTACCTGGTAATAAAAATTCTTATTAAACTCACCTGTTTAAGTCTTACCTGGTAATAAAACGTCTTATTAAACTCACCTGTTTAAGTCTTACCTGGTAATAAAAAGTCTTATTAAACTCACCTGTTTTAGTCTTACCTGGTAATAAAAATTCTTATTAAACTCACCTGTTTAAGTCTTACCTGGTAATAAAACGTCTTATTAAACTCCCCTGTTTAAGTTTTACCTGGTAATAAAACGTCTTATTAAACTCACCTGTTTAAGTCTTACCTGGTAATAAAACGTCTTATTAAACTCACCTGTTGAAGTCTTACCTGGTAATAAAACGTCTTATTAAACTCACCTGTTTAAGTCTTACCTGGTAATAAAATGTCTTATTAAACTCCCCTGTTTAAGTCTTACCTGGTAATAAAACGTCTTATTAAACTCACCTGTTCATAGTGTTTTGACATTTTAATATTTTCTTTTCTGTTTAACGTCGGTGACCTAGTCTCCTAATTGTTTGTTCGACTATCCTGGTTTTAGCAGTCACTGTGACAACAGTACGGACGTCTTTATCTGTAATATAAGATAATGGGTGCTAACCTTGTAGCTGGAAGTAGCAAAGAAACTCATAACATCATACTATAAATAAGTAACAAAATACTCACAGACTCTAAGAAATCCAAACATTTTACTAAAAATAAAGATACTGTAGAAGCAAAACCGACAACAAGTGTACTCCAGCACGAACAAATGAAACTCAACTGTTAACGTGGAAACATGTAGACTTTGACCCTACATATGAATTTCACACCCAGTGACTTGCCTCTTAGCTGGATCTACACTCATTAGTCTAATGATTTAAGTTTTCTCTCAGCCTAGTGACGAGGTTAAAACCCTTGTAAAGTTTTGCCAGTGACTTGCCTCTTAGCTGGATCTACACTCATTAGTCTAATGATTTAAGTTTTGTCTCAGCCTAGTGACGAGGTTAAAACCCTTGTAAAGTTTGCCAGTGACTTGCCTCTTAGCTGGATCTACACTCATTAGTCTAATGATTTACGTTTTCTCTCAGCCTAGTGACGAGGTTAAAACCCTTGTAAAGTTTGCCAGTGACTTGCCTCTTAGCTGGATCTACACTCATTAGTCTAATGATTTAAGTTTTCTCTCAGCCTAGTGACGAGGTTAAAACCCTTGTAAAGTATTGCCAGTGACTTGCCTCTTAGCTGGATCTACACTCATTAGTCTAATGATTTAAGTTTTCTCTCAGCCTAGTGACGAGGTTAAAACCCTTGTAAAGTTTGCCAGTGACTTGCCTCTTAGCTGGATCTACACTCATTAGTCTAATGATTTAAGTTTTCTCTCAGCCTAGGGACGAGGTTAAAACCCTTGTAAAGTTTGCCAGTGACTTGCCTCTTAGCTGGATCTACACTCATTAGTCTAATGATTTAAGTTTTCTCTCAGCCTAGGGACGAGGTTAAAACCCTTGTAAAGTTTACCAGTGACTTGCCTCTTAGCTGGATCTACACTCATTAGTCTAATGATTTAAGTTTTCTCTCAGCCTAGTGACGAGGTTAAAACCCTTGTAAAGTATTGTCAGTGACTTGCCTCTTAGCTGGATCTACACTCATTAGTCTAATGATTTAAGTTTTCTCTCAGCCTAGTGACGAGGTTAAAACCCTTGTAAAGTTTTGCCAGTGACTTGCCTCTTAGCTGGATCTACACTCATTAGTCTAATGATTTAAGTTTTGTCTCAGCCTAGTGACGAGGTTAAAACCCTTGTAAAGTTTGCCAGTGACTTGCCTCTTAGCTGGATCTACACTCATTAGTCTAATGATTTAAGTTTTCTCTCAGCCTAGTGACGAGGTTAAAACCCTTGTAAAGTATTGCCAGTGACTTGCCTCTTAGCTGGATCTACACTCATTAGTCTAATGATTTAAGTTTTCTCTCAGCCTAGGGACGAGGTTAAAACCCTTGTAAAGTATTGCCAGTGACTTGCCTCTTAGCTGGATCTACACTCATTAGTCTAATGATTTAAGTTTTCTCTCAGCCTAGTGACGAGATTCGAGCCCCTGTAAAGTAATATTCTTTGCCTAACAGTAGTGCATTACAAAGCTACAAATATTAGAAAGTTTAAGATCTTTTGCTAGAAATCTTTAAGATAACAAAAATGGGAATTTCTGATAGGAAGACATAAATTAAATCTTTCCATACGGTTTTTACGCTTACTTAAGAAGTTTCCAGACACTCCGCCATTTTAAGTATATCATAACAAACCTTGTGAAACCGAGAGTTTACATTTCTGCAAAATACCTTCTAAATAAACTTTTAAAACATAAAATAAATCTAAAAGATGCAATCGTTTAATTTTCATTAATTAAAGAACTACATACCTTAATTTTTACAACAACGATGTAAATCCCAAAATGAGCAACTTTCTGGCACGGTACATACGATGACAACATATAGTACTACACACCCAGATTACTGCAGCTTGCATAGGCCCCGACAATGGATATCCGATTTACTTCATTCACGCAAGGCCTCAGGGACTAGCGGGAAAAGTCACGTGGGAACTCGACGCCGACGCTTTGCCACGTCAGGCATGTTTCAGTTTACGCTGTTCTATTTGTTTCTCTCTACTCCCTATAACATGCGAACAAGTAAAAAAATAAACAAAAAACACGAGAGTTATATTTAGATTTGACTCAAGCAGTAAAACCGTGAAGAAAATTCCTTGTATTTTGAAATTCTTTCCGAAAAAGTTATCCTATAGCAGCCCATCCAGTGCAATGCTAGTTAAATATCTTCAACCTTAAAATACTTTCTCAGACAAAATTCTGTCGACATGAAATACATACATGTAGATCCATAGAAAAATTATGAACTTTCTCTGGTATCGGATATAATTTTTAAAAATTAAAAAAATCTTTTATTTCATCTTCGTTCTGATTTCTCAGATATCGTATGATTTTTCATTAATGTACTAAAGGTGTAAATAAAATCCAAAGAAAAATATATTATTCTGACCCATATTTAAACTTTGCCTTTAATTACATTTTATGTTTAATAATTTACGGAAGATATGCTTATTGCGACTCGGATTATAGTGTAGATTATATTGTGTCGTAAAGGTGTATGGATATATCACGATTAGTCCCCCGCTGGTACAGCGGTAAGTCAACGGATCTACAATGCTAAAATAAGAGGTTCGATTCCCCACGGTGGACTCAGTAGATAGCCCGATATGGCTTTACTACAAGAAAACACACACACACACACACACACACACACACACACTGACGATTAATAAAGTGTCGCCATCTGTAGGAGATTATATGCAACATATTCGTTGGCACTACATGAAGGTAGTTCCAAGTTTCACTGTGTCGGTATTTGGGTATTGATGTTAAATACCCAGGAGGGTCAGGTACATTTGACCTCTTCCTCCCTCCCGAACGATTATAGCGTCTGTCTTTAGGGGTTTTTTTTTAGCTTTGGGCTTTGAGTAAAGGTATAACATCATACTCAGGCCCATTTCAGATCAGTCCATGCATGGACGAACAAGAAGTTTTTTTTTTTCCTTTTATTATTTCTCTTGTGTTTTTTTTTCTTCATTTTTTATTTTTATTTTTTTGTATTTTCATATATATATATTTTTTGTATTTTTCTTTTTTTTCTTCATAGAGAGAATGCTACTACTACTTGTAGTAACACACACACACACAAAAGAAAGTAATAATAATAATTATTATTCAATACTTGAATAATAATTCAATAAGAGAGAAAAAGTAATAATGATTTTAAAAAATGAAAAATAATAATAATAATAAAAGAAACAAGGACTAAGTGTCTAGTGCATAGTGGCCAGCTTGTGTTACATTTCTTAAATATATGTTAAAAGGGGAGAGGTATTTAGGACTATTTACATCATGTACGTGATATCTGTCGAGATCACACATGAAGGTAGGTTTTATTTTGTTTGTTTGTTTTGAATTTCGCGCAAAGCTACGCGTAGAGCCATCTGCGCTAGCCGTCCGTAATTTAGCAGTGTAAGACTAGATGGAAGGCAGCTAGTCATCACCACCCACCGCCAACTCTTGGGCTACTCTTTTACCAACGAATAGTGGGATTGGCCGTCACATTATAACGCCCGCTCGGCTGAAAGGGCGAGCATGTTTGGTGCGACGGGGATTCGAACCCGCGACCCTCGGATTACAAGTTGAACGCCTTAACACACTTGGCCATGCCGAGCCTTGGTAGGCAGGTTAAATGTTAAAAAACAATTCTAAAATCTACATGGATAAAATCGAGTTATAATTTTCGAAGGGTATGCCCTCATACCCACAATACGTCCTCGCTATTCCTTTCCATTTTCTTCCAAACTTAGCAGCACCTTAACCCTTTTCAGATTTTATTTTACGCCCTTGCTAGGCAACATGTAATGTATAACTTTATTTTTAACTTAGTTATAGGGTAAGCTCTGATATTTAGAATTAACAACCACATGTTAATGTTCTCTCATAATATCTAGTACAGTTTGCCAGAAATAAATCACTTAATTATTATTATAAATCGTCATTTTATACCGCTCACTAGATGGCAATAAAGTCAATCGAAATGGAGCTGATGATTTTGTTTGAATCTTTTAATAACTTCTTTTAAAACGGATGAAAATGTACTCTTCAAGCATGCAGCAGATGCGGTTAAAGGGGGAAACTTATTTCAAAATCAAAATTAAATTGCAATATATGTTATCCCAGTTTTATTTTTAGAAATTTTGAAAGCGTGATATAACTTGAAAGAACGATATGATGTTACGATAACAACTTTAAAGTATTTTAAAATTCTTCTTTTTTCAAGATCTAAACCGCTCAAAATATTTCACAATTTTAAACCAAATACATCTCTAAACCAAAGAAATAATTATATTTTGCTAAAACAATTAAAGAGAGACGCGCACAATAAAACATTGTTTAAATATTTTATGTTAAACTTACGGACTACCAATTATTAATACACCTGAGTTGGATTTTCATTTTAATGTTTTAGACTTTTAAACGTTTAGCACTAAAACTGAAAACAAGGTATTTAAACCCTTCGTTTTATTTTGGTTTTTTTATCGCCAATATTTCTTGGACAACTGAGAAATGTTTCAACCTGTGTAGTATTAGGTCTTACGTTTCAAATAACGATGTTATTATTTGTGTTAGGGTTCACTGTTTCAAGAAATATTAAACACTAATGAACACTTGTTGGGAGAGTACTTTGTAATTTAGGAAAATAAAATATTCATTCTGCAAATGTAAACATCAATACAAAACAAAAATGGTATCGAAATAATAAAATATTGATATAAATAACATTAACTTATGAACAATGAATCTGCAAAACAACAACAGAAAAACAACCTAATTCAGTAATTGGTAGGTTTGTTCACAATAACAATATTTAACACTTCTTTAAATAAATAGTATAAATCACAAATAAACGGTTAAAAGAAAATCTGCAGTGGCGACATCTTTTAACAAACATAATAACTTACGTCTCGCCTAACATCTCTTTCGTTTTCAATCTCTCCGGGTCTTAAACTTAACACCAAACATGCTTGCCCTTTCAGTCGTGGGGGGGCGTTATAATGTTACGGCCAATCCCACTATTGGCTGGTAAAAGAGTAGCCCAAGAGTTGGCGATGGGTGGTCATGACTATTTGCCTTCCCTCTATTCTTACACTGCTAAATTAGGGACGGCTAGCGCAGATAACCGTTGTGTAGTTTTGTAAACAATTCAAATCAAACCAAACTGTAAACTTAAAGTATTTTTCAGTCTCGCTAGACCGCAAGAATACCTGGCACTACTTAACACTTAGTTTACATGAACCACCGTTAGGGAAAATACGTCTTAGTTTTTTAATATTAATTTATTTATAAATATTTAATATTCACTGTGTTTTGGTCAAATAAAGATATAACTGACACGAACCGTAGAAAGAAATATACATAAACGATAAATAAAAAGTAGAAATAAAAATAAAGCAAAGATTGCTATCTCACAAACTACCAGTTTGAACGATTAAAAACGTAAATTACAATTATTCGAATCTTTCAAAGCACATTGACTTTCAAGTATGTATTACACAGATGCGTGTTACATACGTATTAATGACAGGCAGTATTTAACTTAGCTTCTAGTATAGTTTTCACTCTGTACAGAGATCTTCTTTTAAAATACTACTGGCTGTTACAGTAACGATTCCCATAGTTTGCTTAACGCTAGTTATAAACTGTGAAGTTTCTTAATTGAAATAATATTTTTAAAAGATACAATAAATTGATCAAACAATAAAGATTCAAGACATGCTGAATATCGTAGTTTGCTAATTTGACAATTATTTAATATATAATTGGTGTTAAAACGTAAATCGCTTTTACTCCAAACATTTTTATATATTCTTAAACAAGTTTGAACTTATTTGCAGTTTAAAAGGAATTAATACGAAATTTTACACTTGGCAACAACGTTAGGTGTATAACGAAAAAAAAATATTTAGACGTAATATATTAATTCTAAACCACGTCAGTAACTATAATTTTATTACTGTATTTTACAATAATGTGTATAACGTGATATTAATATTGTATAAGTTTCTTTTACTGATTTATAAGGAGCTCTCGGAAACTGTTATTATTTAATTAAAATCGTTTATTAAAACCTAATTTTGCCCATTTTAAAACAAAACTGGAGTTATGTTTATCGGTTAATATAATAATTTAAAGTTATTATGTTTTAAAGTCTATTTTCACACATAATTTAATAAAGATATTATGTTTTAAAGTCTATTTTCACGCATAATTTCATGAAGTTTTTATGTTTTAAAGTCTATTTTCACACATAATTTAATAAAGTTATTATGTTTTAAACTCTATTTTCATACATAATTTTATAATGTTATTATGTTTTAAAGTATGTTTTCACACATAATTTAATAAAGTTATTATGTTTTAAAGTCTATTTTCACACATATCATTTAGGGAATTTAACTCATCTCGAAATTATTATTTTAAAAAAGTGCCACGTGCTAACCGTGATAGTAAACAGTGGCTAAAAATACATCGTTCTATCCATTTACTCATATATTACCATAAAATGAACTGAGGTTGTTTTTATTTTCGATTAATAAAATTAAGTCTCGGGATCAAATCTTTGTTTATCACTAAGCGAAAAGCTGCACTGTTGGCTGGCTATCTGTGTTTCATATGTATCATCCACAAATCTGAGCGTTAGAAGTATTCAAGTTTACCACTGAGCCACCAGGGGATATAGAAAATGTCAAATAAAAATACGAAAAAACAAAAGAGGGCAGAAAATTTTGAAATAAACATTTGTTTGTTTTTGAAGCACCAAGTCCACAATGCACAATGTGTGCTGTTCCATCAAGAGTAACGAATCTGGTTTAACGGTTTCAAGTGTGAGAAACCTCCAGTATTACCGTTGAGCCACAAGGGGACCTGGAATAAATAATCGACTCACTATAGTTTATGCTGTCTGTTTGCTTTAGAATTTTCCCACAAGGGCTATCTGCATATAGAACTAGATGGACGACAACTGGTCAACAGTACCTACCATCAACTTTCGAGCTGCTCTTAAATGGCTGAACCATTACTCTTATATCATGTTCTTAACCCTAATGTATGGAGTTCGTTTCTGTGGCAACGAGAAGCGAGCGATTTACTCATGACATCTCCAGTCCTAGTTGCTGGTTGAAATGTACAGAAAACATTTAAAAGCTAAACAATGGCTTACCTATGCTGTACCCACCGCGGGTATAAAAACTCGATTTTAACATTATAAGTATTTGTACTAACCACTGAACTTCCCGAGAAGGTAGACAGAGAATGAGTTTAGAAGTTAGGCTATTACGCAAGTTGTTATTGTTAATCATTTGTCTCTTATATTAGCAGTTTAGCGATTTCTAGGGGAAATTAGGTTTAAAACAAGTTTTTGTCTATAATACTAAACTAGATTCTAATTTAGTTTTCTTATTTCAGTTTTCTTTCAAACTGTAGTTTGGCATCAGCACAATATAGCACGTGATTAAAAACGATTATACAAACGTTACTCAGGAATAATGTATCACGCAACAACCAAAACCAACAAATTAAATAAGAAAATAAAAACCAAATAACCTATAAAGTCGTTCACGGTTTACCTGTATAATTATATTTTCAGCGAGTCTTAACACTACTTTTGTTTAAACCATGTAATCTTCCTACAAAGTGTGAGTAACCTGCAAAGTAGAGGACGCTTCACTACTTCCCGGTTAATAGCTTCAGACATTTTTCGTGGATTTTGTTTTCTTCTCCATCAACTACGTTTACAATGTCTAAAATCAAATATAATCATTCTTAAAATGTCTTATTTATTTGTTTCCTGTTATTTGCACAAGGGATAACTGTGTAATGGTTTGAATGTCTTTTAGAATTTGTCAAATAATGATTGTAAGTAATTAAACTTATCTCGTTATGTTAGGCTTATTATATTTTTAACGCTACATTTTTTATCTAGTCCTTTAGAGATTTTCAACTGTCAGAAGATTGTGTAATAATAATATTCTAGCTACTTAATATTTGCCATACCTGTTGCTGACGGCGTATTTCGCTCAATCTAGAGAATGTAGTGTTGAAAACATAATAAGCCTGACATGATATCTGTGCTGCCGTCTTTAATTTTCAACTTGGAGACTAGATGGAAGACATATTCAACAAACCTCCCGCCAACAATTGTGTTACTTTTGTATGGCCGATTTTTTTAAGAATCAGTATTTTGAAATATTTTTCAACTTTCTTGTAGCCGTAGTAGGAGTATAACAACGAATATAATATATTCCTGTAAGTTTCTGACTGGATAAATCTTTACTTTCTTAGAGTTGTAAGGATGCGTTATACGATGGATATCATATCTTCTATCTTCACGAGTTACGATAGGATAATTGTTTTACTTATAGCTATAAGGATGAGTTAGAGACGACGGATATCATATATTCCTTTCTATTTAGTTTCTGGTTAGGGTAAAAGGTAGACAACAAAACGTTTTTTTAAAATATACTTTGTTCTTTTCTTTCTAAGGAATTTTGGCCGCATTATAGCTGGAGTTCTGTTCCACGATAATGTCCGACTGGATATCTTAGCAACCCTAGAGGTGAGAGATAACAAGACGTGGAGAAATTTCCTGGTGTCACATGGAAGCGACACCTGGAGTCTGTGTAAAGAATGTTCTCACATATGCTGTTGAGTAAGCCTACACTAACATATCAATTCGTTCGTTTCTCAAGACATTCTCGTAAACAGCTTACGGACAAAATAATGGAATCCAGTTATCTTTGAATCGTTAAGCATGTTGGGAGTTAAAATATTAAACGCGCCTTGTGTATACTTTGGAAATGGGTGATGTTCCAGTCTCGACATGTGTTGGTATTTGTATTTTATGTCAAAGCTAACATATAAGACTATCTGCCACCGTACCTAATTCTTAATTACTGATCTGAGGGAAGGCAGCCAATCAGCAACATCCTAACACCCGCCACTCATGCTAATAGATTGACTGTCATTTTATAACACACCCTCATGTTCAAGTGTGGGAATATTTTTTTGGTTTCGAATCGGGAACAAAAACCTGATTTACAAATCCAGAGCTGTGAAACAGGGCCGCGCTCTGCACGTGCTTATAGGAGCAGTTGAGATTATCAGTAGTGTTTGTTTGTTTTGAATTTCACACATAGCTACACGAGGGTTATCTGCGCTAGCTCTGACTAATTTAGCTATATAAGAGTAGAGGACTAGTCATTGCTACTCACTACCAATTCATGGGCTACTCCTTTACCAACGAATAATGGGATTGATTGTCAGATTATAACGCCCTCACGGCTGAAAAGGTGAGCATGTTTGGTGTGACGGGGATTCGAATCCTGATCTTGAGATTACGAGTCGAGCACCCTAACCACCTGGTCATGTCGGGGCCGGTTGTTATAGTACCTTAAGGTTCATGTTACGACAAGTATAGTCTGTGTGGAACAAATATTTGCAAAAAATGTGTAAAAAGTGTTAGAATATATTTCTCTTGTAAATTGTGATGAACTTGGTATAAATCAAAGCTCAGATGACAAGTATTCATTCTCCCCTTGTTTTAAACTGTTCTTAAGAAGGATAAACCTATTAACAAAGATAGGTAACCCCTCTAATTACCTACGCTGCTTTTAAAACAAAGCCATATGAAGTAATCTATTTTGTTTGGAGAAATAATCGAATAAATTAGGTATAAATCAGGAAAAAGAGTATGTTGAAGTCTGAGCAAAGAGACCTTCCTAAATCGATGAGAATTTCCTATATCGATAAGAGATCTTCCTAAATCAGTAAGATATCTTTTTACATCCATAAGAGATCTTCCTAAATCAATACACAAGTTAGGATTTGTTGTGTTTTGTTCCCCGGTAGGATAGCGGTAAGTCTACAGACTTGAACGCTAACAAACCAGAGTTCGATTCTTCGAGCTAGACACCCCAGATAGGCCAAAGTTATTTGAAAAAAACCCACAAAAAACAACACACATCAAACCATTAGTTTTATATTATTACTAGCTACGAATAGAAGAGATGACGTCATAAATAACAATAGAGTAACTTTAATCTCACCTTTCCGTCAGTGAAGTAACCAGTGACAGTTTTTGTTGTTTTTAAGTTTCCAGTTCCGTCAGTGAAGTAACCAGTGACAGTTTTTTGTTATTTTTAAGTTTCCAGTTCCGTCAGTGAAGTAACCAGTGACAGTTTTGTTGTTTTAAGTTTCCAGTTCCGTCAGTGAAGTAACCAGTGACAGTTTTTTTTGTTTTAAGTTTCCAGTTCCGTCAGTGAAGTAACCAGTGACAGTTTTTGTTGTTTTAAGTTTCCAGTTCCGTCAGTGAAGTAACCAGTGACAGTTTTTGTTATTTTAAGTTTCCAGTTCCGTCAGTGAAGTAACCAGTGACAGTTTTGTTGTTTTAAGTTTCCAGTTCCGTCAGTGAAGTAACCAGTGACAGTTTTTTTGTTGTTTTAAGTTTCCAGTTCCGTCAGTGAAGTAACCAGTGACAGTTTTTTGTTATTTTTAAGTTTCCAGTTCCGTCAGTGAAGTAACCAGTGACAGTTTTTGTTGTTTTTAAGTTTCCAGTTCCGTCAGTGAAGTAACCAGTGACAGTTTTTTGTTGTTTTTAAGTTTCCAGTTCCGTCAGTGAAGTAACCAGTGACAGTTTTTGTTATTTTTAAGTTTCCAGTTCCGTCAGTGAAGTAACCAGTGACAGTTTTTTGTTATTTTTAAGTTTCCAGTTCCGTCAGTGAAGTAACCAGTGACAGTTTTTTGTTGTTTTTAAGTTTCCAGTTCCGTCAGTGAAGTAACCAGTGACAGTTTCTTGTTATTTTTAAGTTTCCAGTTTCGTCAGTGAAGTAACCAGTGACAGTTTTTGTTGTTTTGAAGTTTCCAGTTGGTGTTAAAATTATTTTCATATTAAAGGAACGTTTCAGACACATCGTATAAGGAGACAATTTTATTTTAACACATCTCTTGTACAGTGTGGTACAAATATATATAGCATGTTTCTCTATAACTTAAAAACATATCTCCACCAGGAGAGACGTCAGCAAAATTCATTCTGCTGGGAATGTACGTAAATGGACAAATATTTGTTGTTGGAGCACCAGTAAGTTTATACAGATTTTACATGTTACAGGCGACCCTGACAATCCATATTGTGTGTAGATGTTAGCTAAATCTGGTTGAACACTGTCTGATGTCTCTGATAATCCATGTTCTATCTAGACATAGGGGATAAAACTATACTCTGTTAATCCATGTTCTATCTAGACCTATGGGTAAAGTTTTATTATAGTGATCTACGTTCTACGTAGAAATATTTAACAATCTAGAATATGGCAATTTGACACTGTTATTCGACCGTGTACTTGTGTGGTAAATAAAAGCATACGAACTGAGCGATACGAGAGTCGTCAAAAAACACGATTTCTTATCTTTTTTTGTGCTTTGTTGTATTATCTCATTTCAACACTACCAGTTCTCACTGTTTCTTTCTAATAATTTATGTCTGTACAAATAATCCGGAAAATGGTTCAGAGTATAAAAGTTGTTGGTAACAAGAAGTTATTTAATACGTGAAAATCTCACGACATACAAAAGTGAGAAGTCATTTAGTTGTGGGCAGGATTTGAAATATCTAATACTGTATTAATTAAAATTGTATTTAATATCAGTCGCGATTAAACATGTATTAACCTCTGTCCCGCCAAGTACAGTGGAACCCCTCTAGTCAGGCCAGTTTGTCTCAGTCTAGAAAGTGGCTGCTTTAGAGGGGTTCCACTGTACATAATTAAGGATTATGTAAACACAAAAAAGGACTGTGATTGGATGACCGCTTTCAAGGGGTGACCGAATATGAGGGGTGGCCGCTTAGAGAGGTTCCACTGTACTGCTATTTAAAATTATATCTGTCAAGACACTGATAGAAATAACGTAAAAACAGAGCATCAGGTGAAATATATCGAATATAAGACAGCTCAGTCATTTCGCGGAGCTGTAGGGAAAGAAACGTAATGAAATGAAACGTGGTAATAATTATTAGACACAAATGTAACTTTTCTGTCACTTCGTTAGGTCTTATCTTTAAACAAGAGAATTGAATCCGAAGGTTTGTAACCAACAGTTTCATTTCTTTGTTTACTTCGTCGTCTGGTGTTAATTTTGATATAGGAAAGCCGCTAACGTTATTTTAATGGATAACTTTACTTTGAGACAACCTAATCCACTCGAGAGATGTCAAAGTTATTGCTTTAGTTGTTAGATTTGTTACTTAAATTTTGAACTAGAGTCGGGCTTTGCAAATATCTCATTCGTAAAGAACCATGTTTCTGAGTCTATAGCTTGAACACTGGTAAGCACTCTAATGTAATAAAGAATCCTATTTTATAAAACATTCAAGGCTGAAACCCTGATGAGCAAGGCAACATAGTAAAGGTGCAAATTGAGCGGCACTCTTGTTGAGAGAGTAGGAATATTGATTCATATAAATACTGTAACCTACATTTTAGGTTTCGACTGCACATGCAAGTGACTGTCTACGTACTTTCGATCGGCACGCATGTGCTGAATTCGTCAACTTTACATTCGAAGCTACGAAAATTTACTTTTGGTATTATTTTACCATAGTGACGTCATATATATTTATACTTCTAAATTACTGAATATATATAAAAAATAGACAGTCTCACGACTTCTATCACCACAGATGTCGAGCGTTAAGATTTGATATCACAGAATCTATAATGTGAAAACATTGTAACGAAACCCAAACCTATAACATTTTCATTAGCGCATATAAGAATACAGTTCTGTGTAATAAGAACCACTGTCTTTACGTAAATAAAATTTAATTATAAACGTCATTATATCATATAAATTATATGTTGGAAATGTATACCACTAGATGGCAGCACTTGTCGTTGGAATATATATATTTTTAAAACAATTATAGTTTCTGCCAGTGGCCATTTTACGTTATTAATAGTGAAATATAAAAAAGAAATGCAAAATTAACAATACAAAAAACATATTCACGATAAGGCAAAGAAAATGCGTTGGTTATTACATAGAAATTTTTCATTACCAAATTTGAAAGTATCTTTAATGGAATAAAATTTTGCTTCTCACGCCCTAATTAACAATAAATTTAAGCCCAGTTTGAAATCATTACTGAAAATAAGTAATTTGACTGGTATGAACAAAGCCTTAATTATAAAGTCGTTATTTTAAACACAAGTCAACGTCAATACATTAGTAACTTTACAGTTCCATTCATACACAAAGACACTGAGCAACCTTTATTATGTATATCTATATAAATTTTCTATATATATTTTTTATTTGCAAGATGAATCCATCTGACGGTGAACTTTTGACTTATCACCATCAAGCAGGTGAGTGAAGCACCTTACCCTACAGAGAGGGTATCAACTGGCCTTAAATAGCTCGAGCGGAGCTTTGAATCACTTCTCATGGACGAAAACTGGGAAGCCCGACAGTGGGCGCTAAAAGACGGCAGCGTAGACTGGCCAGTACAAGTATCTAAAGCTCCGTAATCCTTCTTCAAAAGGTCAATTCTGGCTGAATTCTTTTAAATATTTTTTCTTCACAAAAACTATTTTACAAATGTCTCTGAGACATGCAATCCAACGCAGGGCCCAGGTTGGCAGGTAAAAATCTGGCAGAGGGTGCTAGCATGTCATAAACAGCTGACGTCATGGTCGTCGTGAGTGAAACAGTTGAAAACAAATTCTACGAAACACCGGAATGAGCCACTTTCGTAATGTAGTTAATTTTCAGTGGTCTGTAAGAATATAGGAAGCACTTATTAACAGATGACCAACAAGGATCGAACACTCTACACTAATAATAAATAACTACGTCTGTCACGTGATCCTGGTACTGAAAAAAACACTAAAATAATAGTTTGATGTAGAAAGTAAGTTTTCAAATTAGGCTTATCTCGAGGCATTAAAAGCGACATTAGTTCTACAGGGTTATCTATTGGACGACTGGTGATTAATATAATATAGATAACAGATTTCCACATCTACTCACCGATAAAACACGTGTCTAGTGTCTTTTCATGTGAAGAGAGAGATGATCGGAGCGGGAAAATGACCTTTGACATAGCTGGCACTTAAATGGTTTTTGACCCGTATGTTTGCGGTAGTGACGGGTCAACTCGTCTGACCTCGCAAATTTCCACGTGCAACCTTCCCAGGTACAAGTATAGGGCTTCTCACCTGTAAAGCAAGTGGAAGGATTTTCAAGTTAAGTTAGAACCTGCTACTATTGAGTGTTTTAAGTAGTTTGTGTATATAGATCATTACGAGAACATCTAGTTCAGCCTACAACTACTTTAAAACGTCACGTTGTACTCCGTATAGTTCAAACTCTAATACTGGACCTATTTCTGACGCAAGTGTACTAAACATGGTATACTCTTCAGAACATTCGTGCTTACAAAGCAGTAGGTAGCTAAAATTTTAGATTATTATTTTTGATGCACTGAAACCAATAGGCCTAATTTTACACGCTTCAGATTTTGAAACCGAAATGGAAAAATTAAGAGAGATGCGAGAAGAAAAAAATTCCCGGTTTACATTAACAGTAACCCTAATTTTAGGCTTTTTTTTAACGTTAGGCACTTTTCGGTTGATCAACTGTCAAATTTTTATTTCAATAAACGTTATTTTAATACAGTTTCATGCCCTGAGTTAAAAAAATGTGTACATTTCTTTGGAGAAATTGTAAAAAAAGTACTGAAATTAAAACATGAATTTAAAAATATCATTTTCTTAAACAGATCGCAACTTAGGTTTTTATGACGCCAAAATAATTCACACAGATAAAACGTCTACCACAAAATAACTGTTTCAGTCCACTGCTGTGCATCCATTAATTTAGGTTCATATTTATGACGTTCGATGATTGTGTATTTTTTTGAACAACAGTATACAGACTTTTTTTTTTCAGAGGGCGTGTTGCTCCTTCTAACCAGGTTCCCCATTTCCCTCTAATTGAATGCTACCCGTGACAGAAGCTCTTCTGACATTTTCATATTGTTCGGTTAGGCACAAACTTGACTTAAAGAATAATTAAAAAGTGCTCAAAGTAAGTAAAACACACGTCTGTGACAAAAAATATTTACATTAATTATAGACGTGTTTTTACTTATTTTGAATACTTGTTTGTTTTCATTATATTTTCTACGTCTTGCGGTGTTTTCTACTCTGAAAAAATTTGATGTAGATTTAGTTTCCTGAGACATATTTTTTTTTCGGGGATAAATTTGAAGGATTAATTATTTAAATTAATTTCTGTTTTTATCTGTAAAGAACAATAATAAGTTTAATTCAGGAAATACATATATAATTTTTTTAATTCAGCGCATCTATTAGAATAACGTTCATTAAAATAAAAGTCCAACAAATCGGTAATTGAGTAATACTGTTTTAAAGGCCACACATTTAAGCTAATAAAACTCGAGGTTCTGATATCCTCGATATTCGGTGGCAGAGAAAGTAAGACACACTTGAAATCAACTAAAATATTATAATGCATAATATAGTACGTACAAAATGACTAAATAGCACAAAGAGAACCTGGTGTTAAAAAACAAAACAAGTCGCGCGGGAAAACAACGGTTTAGTTTAAAACTTTTTGTCACTGATCTTGTCTGTACTGGTATGAACTACGTTTACAAACCTATTACTTAGTTTCCATGTGCTACTTTACGGAACATAAAACACCAAACTCTGGAGAGATTCAACTTGAATAATGAAGCAGCTGTAGAAAAACCTACAGATATTAGAAAAAACCATGAAGTTCTGGTGACGTCAAGGTGGAGTACATTGTCTTATAAACCAGGTGATTTTTTACAACCAGATGGCAAGTAGGGCTAAGAGGTAACATAAAACAAATTTCAATTAGGCTATTTTAATGTGATTAAAATAACCCAGTCGTGACACGCTTTCACTCTAAAATTAAACGATTTTTTTTTAATTTCGTGAGTGTTTGACACTTTATTAAGAAAAGTCAAATTAATTAGCATATACGTAACTAACAAACTAGTAAAACTACAGGTTTTATATAATACTGTTCAAAATTTAAGCTGCGACACTGCTTGGCCTAGTGGCTAAGGAAGACTCGCAGCATTCTTTCTCACTGGGGGGCGTTGCGGTTAGTGGCCGAGGCAGAATTGTATCTGTTAAAATACAACTCTATGGTGGCTGAACACTAGGAGACTTAATTGCATTAAGGGAAGCCGGTTTATGATTTAGATCGCAGCTGACTTAGATATGAAGCGGTTACAACAACTGTGAAGATATACAATACTGGACTGATGTCTACTCACCTAGGAACCCGGACTTCACAACATAACACTAATTTATGAACGGATCAAATGAATTTTTAAAATTCTTCAGGTAGAGCTTGCAATTTATGAGAAAGACAACGGCCCTCAGGAGTTTTGATGTTCATACATTATCAGATCACTACAATTCTTAAGAGAGGAAGCTACATCCGGGCTTTTTTTTAACATGGTATAAGTTTCTACACGGAGAACAACAAGAGATATGAGAGTAGAAGTAACAATGAATCTATCGGAGACATCTAGTAATTGATATCACACAGGGAACAAGTACGTCGAGAACTAAGCCTAACATGTTAATTACGCAGGTAACAAGCACTTCGAAAACTAACAACTTAACATTTTAATCTCAAAGGTGGGAAGCACTTAGAGAATTAGACCTAATACATTAATTATACAGGTAGCAAACACATAGGGAACTAAGCCTAGCACATTAATCATACGGGTAGCAAGCACATCGATAACTAAACCTAACACAATAATCATACGGGTAGCAAGCACATCGATAACTAAACCTGACACATTAATCTAACTGGTAGCAAACACATAGGAAACTAAGATAAGCAACATTGATCCACAGGTCTAAAAGTCTAAACATTAATCTAAATTTGTTCAACCCATCTTAATAAAGAATAAAACGACTAAACAGTTTCCTTTATGATTTACCACAAAACCGCAGGATCAACTACTTGTTTAAAATCACGTTCACCTGGAAAATCTCTACAAAATTTTCGTCATTATACGTAAGCCAGTTTACCGCAAGAAGAATGATTCTAAATTACACCGATTACCGACACGAACAGGTTGAACGTTACTACCGGCTATTTCTGTATCAACCATTTCGGCCTTGCGTGTAACCCTAAGCAGAGGAATCAAAGCTATTAATCCGACCGTGTGAGAGATCTTGGTGGTTTGTCATCCCTCTACCTTGTTTTCTTCCCACGAGTGGATGACCTGCTTTAGTCGTGACTACGTAACAACGACAATTTAAATGTTAGGGATAGCAGAAGGAGGGGGGGGGAGTGCTGTGTACACAAATATTCGTCGGTCCGTGAGAAACGAGACCGGTACTGGACTCGCGAAAGGTCGCCCTCTCGTGCTGAGTATCTAGGTTATCCCCACCCACAGGTAGGGTCGGTTAAAAACATGACCCTTGCAGATTGATGAAACAATTGTGTTGACAGAGACAGGACTTTTTTCAGAATTGCATAACCGCTTTCTGCAAATATTGGTCGCCTATTTATATGGGTAACATTACGAAAACGAGGGGTGAGATAAATATATGTAAGATAAACATGTACGAGTTATTGAAAATAACTAAACAACAAAATCAGAGAAATATAAATAATCCGTTTAGTGTTAGCCTGATGATACTGTGGAAAAACATTAAAGTATAACCTGATGATACTGTGGTAAAACATTAAAGTATAGCCTGATGATACTGTGGTAAAACATTAAAGTATAGCCTGATGATACTGTGGTGAAACATTAAAGTATTGCCTGACGATACTGTGGTAAAACATTAAAGTATAGCCTGACGATACTGTGGTGAGACATTAAAGTATAGCCTGACGATACTGTGGTGAAATATTAAAGTATAGCCTGACGATACTGTGGTGAGACATTAAAGTATAGCCTGACGATACTGTGGTGAAAATTAAAGTATAGCCTGACGATACTGTGGTGAAATATTAAAGTACAGCCTGATGATACTGTGGTGAAATATTAAAGTACAGCCTGATGATACTGTGGTGAAATATTAAAGTACAGCCTGATGATACTGTGGTAAAACATTAAAGTATAGCCTGACGATACTGTGGTGAGACATTAAAGTATAGCCTGACGATACTGTGGTGAAACATTAAAGTATAGCCTGACGATACTGTGGTGAGACATTAAAGTATAGCCTGACGGTACTGTGGTGAAAATTAAAGTATAGCCTGACGATACTGTGGTGAGACATTAAAGTATAGCCTGACAATACTGTGGTGAAACATTAAAGTATAGCCTGACGATACTGTGGTGAAACATTAAAGTATAGCCTGACGATACTGTGGTGAAACATTAAAGTATAGCCTGACGATACTGTGGTAAAACATTAAAGTATAGCCTGACGATACTGTGGTAAAACATTAAAGTATAGCCTGACGATACTGTGGCAAAACATTAAAGTATAGCCTGACGATACTGTGGTGAAATATTAAAGTATAGCCTGACGATACTGTGGTAAAACATTAAAGTATAGCCTGACGATACTGTGGTGAAACATTAAAGTATTGCCTGACGATACTGTGGTAAAACATTAAAGTATAGCCTGACGATACTGTGGTAAAACATTAAAGTATAGCCTGACGATACTGTGGTAAAACATTAAAGTATAGCCTGACGATACTGTGGTGAAATATTAAAGTATAGCCTGATGATACTGTGGTGAGACATTAAAGTATAGCCTGACGATACTGTGGTAAAACATTAAAGTATAGCCTGACGATACTGTGGTAAAACATTAAAGTATAGCCTGACGATACTGTGGTGAGACATTAAAGTATAGCCTGACGATACTGTGGTGAGACATTAAAGTATAGCCTCATGATACTTTGGTGAGACATTAAAGTATAGCCTCATGATACTGTGGTGAGACATTAAAGTATAGCCTGACGATACTGTGGTGAAACATTAAAGTATAGCCTGACGATACTGTGGTAAAACATTAAAGTATAGCCTGATGATACTGTGGTGAGACATTAAAGTATAGCCTGACGATACTGTGGTGAAATATTAAAGTATAGCCTGACGATACTGTGGTGAGACATTAAAGTATAGCCTGACGATACTGTGGTGAGACATTAAAGTATAGCCTGATGATACTGTGGTGAAACATTAAAGTATAGCCTGACGATACTGTGGTGAAAATTAAAGTATAGCCTGACGATACTGTGGTGAGACATTAAAGTATAGCCTGGCGATACTGTGGTGAAACATTAAAGTATAGCCTGACGATACTGTGGTGAAAATTAAAGTATAGCCTGACGATACTGTGGTAAAACATTAAAGTATAGCCTGACGATACTGTGGTGAAACATTAAAGTATTGCCTGACGATACTGTGGTAAAACATTAAAGTATAGCCTGACGATACTGTGGTAAAACATTAAAGTATAGCCTGATGATACTGTGGTGAGACATTAAAGTATAGCCTGACGATACTGTGGTGAAATATTAAAGTATAGCCTGACGATACTGTGGTGAAACATTAAAGTATAGCCTGACGATACTGTGGTAAAACATTAAAGTATAGCCTGACGATACTGTGGTGAAACATTAAAGTATAGCCTGACGATACTGTGGTAAAACATTAAAGTATAGCCTGACGATACTGTGGTGAAATATTAAAGTATAGCCTGACGATACTGTGGTGAGACATTAAAGTATAGCCTGACGATACTGTGGTGAGACATTAAAGTATAGCCTGACGATACTGTGGTGAAACATTAAAGTATAGCCTGACGATACTGTGGTAAAACATTAAAGTATAGCCTGACGATACTGTGGTAAAACATTAAAGTATAGCCTGACGATACTGTGGTGAAACATTAAAGTATTGCCTGACGATACTGTGGTAAAACATTAAAGTATAGCCTGACGATACTGTGGTAAAACATTAAAGTATAGCCTGATGATACTGTGGTGAGACATTAAAGTATAGCCTGACGATACTGTGGTGAAATATTAAAGTATAGCCTGACGATACTGTGGTGAGACATTAAAGTATAGCCTGACGATACTGTGGTGAGACATTAAAGTATAGCCTGATGATACTGTGGTGAAACATTAAAGTATAGCCTGACGATACTGTGGTGAAAATTAAAGTATAGCCTGACGATACTGTGGTGAGACATTAAAGTATAGCCTGGCGATACTGTGGTGAAACATTAAAGTATAGCCTGACGATACTGTGGTGAAAATTAAAGTATAGCCTGACGATACTGTGGTAAAACATTAAAGTATAGCCTGACGATACTGTGGTGAAACATTAAAGTATAGCCTGACGATACTGTGGTGAAACATTAAAGTATAGCCTGACGATACTGTGGTAAAACATTAAAGTATAGCCTGATGATACTGTGGTGAGACATTAAAGTATAGCCTGACGATACTGTGGTGAAATATTAAAGTATAGCCTGACGATACTGTGGTGAAACATTAAAGTATAGCCTGACGATACTGTGGTAAAACATTAAAGTATAGCCTGACGATACTGTGGTGAAACATTAAAGTATTGCCTGACGATACTGTGGTAAAACATTAAAGTATAGCCTGACGATACTGTGGTGAAATATTAAAGTATAGCCTGACGATACTGTGGTGAGACATTAAAGTATAGCCTGACGATACTGTGGTGAGACATTAAAGTATAGCCTGGCGATACTGTGGTGAAACATTAAAGTATAGCCTGACGATACTGTGGTAAAACATTAAAGTATAGCCTGACGATACTGTGGTAAAACATTAAAGTATAGCCTGACGATACTGTGGTGAAACATTAAAGTATTGCCTGACGATACTGTGGTAAAACATTAAAGTATAGCCTGACGATACTGTGGTAAAACATTAAAGTATAGCCTGATGATACTGTGGTGAGACATTAAAGTATAGCCTGACGATACTGTGGTGAAATATTAAAGTATAGCCTGACGATACTGTGGTGAGACATTAAAGTATAGCCTGACGATTCTGTGGTGAAAATTAAAGTATAGCCTGATGATACTGTGGTGAAAATTAAAGTATAGCCTGACGATACTGTGGTGAGACATTAAAGTATAGCCTGGCGATACTGTGGTGAGACATTAAAGTATAGCCTGACGATACTGTGGTGAAACATTAAAGTATAGCCTGACGATACTGTGGTGAAAATTAAAGTATAGCCTGACGATACTGTGGTGAGACATTAAAGTATAGCCTGACGATACTGTGGTAAAACATTAAAGTATAGCCTGACGATACTGTGGTGAGACATTAAAGTATAGCCTGACGATACTGTAGTGAAAATTAAAGTATAGCCTAACGATACTGTGGTAAAACATTAAAGAATAGCCTGACGATACTGTGGTGAAAATTAAAGTATAGCCTCATGATACTGTGGTGAGACATTAAAGTATAGCCTGACGATACTGTGGTAAAACATTAAAGTATAGCCTGACGATACTGTGGTGAAAATTAAAGTATAGCCTGACGATACTGTGGTAAAACATTAAAGAATAGCCTCATGATACTGTAGTAAAACATTAAAGTATAGCCTCATGATACTGTGGTAAAATATAAACACTAACAGCACGTGTAAAATACTAAAGACAGGTACATAAACACAAACAGCAGTGTAAAATACTAAAGACAAGTACATAAACACAAACAGTAGTGTAAAATAGTAAAGACAAGTACATAAACACAAACAGTACGTGTAAAATGCAAAAGAGAAGTACATAAACACAAACAATACGTGTAAAATACTAAAGACAAGTACATAAACACAAACAGTACGTGTAAAATACTAAAGACAAGTACATAAACATAAACAGTAGTGTAAAATACTAAGAGACAAGTACATAAACACAAACATTACGTGTAAAATACTAAAGACAAGTACATAAACACACACAGTACGTGTAAAATTCTAAAGACAAGTACATAAACACAGACAGTACGTGTAAAATACTAAAGACAAGTACATAAACACAAACAATGCGTGTAAAATACTAAGAGACAAGTTACATAAACACAAACAATGCGTGTGTAAAATACTAAAGACAAGCACATAAACACAAAAACAATGCGTGTAAAATACTAAAGACAAATTACATAAAACACAAACAATACGTGTAAAATACTAAGACAAAGTACATAAACACAAACAGTACGTGTAAAATACTAAAGACAAATTACATAAACACAAACAATGCGTGTAAAATACTAAAGACAAATTACATAAACACAAACAGTACGTGTAAAATACTAAAGACAAGTTGACATAAACCTACAAACAGTGCGTGTAAAAATACTAAGAGACAAGTACATAAACACAAACAATGCGTGTAAAATACTAAGAGACAAGTTACATAAACACAAACAATACGTGTAAAATACTAAAGACAAGTTACACAAACACAAACAGTGGTGTAAAATACTAAAGACAAATTACATAAACACAAAACAATACGTGTAAAATACTAAAGACAAGTACATAAACCTAAAACAGTGCGTGTAAAATACTAAGAGACAAGTACATAAACACAAACAATACGTGTAAAATACTAAAGACAAGTACATAAACACAAACAGTACGTGTAAAATACTAAAGACAAGTACATAAACACAAACAGTAGTGTAAAATACCAAAAACATATACATAAACACAAACAATACGTGTAAAATACTAAAGACAAGTACATAAACACAAAGAGTACATGTAAAATACTAAAGACAAGTACATAAACACAAACAGTAGTGTAAAATACCAAAAACAAGTACATAAACACAAACAATACGTGTAAAATACTAAAGACAAGTTACATAAACACAAAGAGTACATGTAAAATACTAAAGACAAATTACATAAACACAAACAATTGCGTGTAAAATACTAAAGACAAAGTACATAAACACAAACAGTGGTGTAAAATACCAAAAAACAAGTACATAAACACAAACAATGCGTGTAAAATACTAAGAGACAAATTACATAAACCACAAACAATTGTACGTGTAAAATACTAAAGACAAATTACATAAACACAAACAATGCGTGTAAAATACTAAAGACAAGTACATAAACACAAACAGTTGCGTGTAAAATACTAAAGACAAGTTACATAAACACAAACAGTGAGTGTAAAATACCAAAAAAACAAATTACATAAACACAAACAATGCGTGTAAAAATACTAAAGACAAATTACATAAACACAAAGAGTACATGTAAAATACTAAGAGACAAATTACATAAACACAAACAGTGGTGTAAAATACCAAAAACAAAAATTACATAAACACAAACAATACGTGTAAAATACTAAGAGACAAATTACATAAACAGAAACAGTGGTGTAAAAAATACTAAGAGACAAATTACATAAACACACAAACAGTACGTGTAAAATACTAAGACAAATTACATAAACACAAACAGTGCGTGTAAAATACTAAAGACAAATTACATAAACACAAAGGTACATGTAAAATACTAAGAGACAAATTACATAAACACAAACAGTGGTGTAAAATACAAAAACAAGTTACATAAACACAAACAATACGTGTAAAATACTAAGAGACAAGTTACATAAACAGAAACAGTGGTGTAAAAATACTAAGAGACAAATTACATAAACACAAACAGTACGCGTGTAAAATACTAAAGACAAGTACATAAACACAAACAGTGGTGTAAAATACTAAAGACAAATTACATAAACACAAACAGTGGCGTGTAAAATACTAAAGACAAGTACATAAACACAAACAATGCGTGTAAAATACTAAGAGACAAATTACATAAACACAAACAGTGCGTGTAAAATACTAAGACAAATTACATAAACACAAACAGTGCGTGTAAAATACTAAAGACAAGTTACATAAACACAAACAGTAGTGTAAAATACTAAAGACAAGTACATAAACACAAACAATACGTGTAAAATACTAAAGACAAGTACATAAACACAAACAGTACGTGTAAAATACTAAAGACAAGTACATAAACACAAACAATACGTGTAAAATACTAAAGACAAGTACATAAACACAAACAGTACATGTAAAATACTAAAGACAAGTACATAAACACAAACAGTACGTGTAAAATACTAAAGACAAGTACATAAACACAAACAGTAGTGTAAAATACCAAAAACAAGTACATAAACACAAAGAGTACAAGTAAAATACTAAAGACAAGTACATAAACACAAACAGTAGTGTAAAATACTAAAGACAAGGTACATAAACACAAACAATGCGTGTAAAATACTAAGACAAGTTACATAAACACAAACAGTACGTGTAAAATACTAAGAGACAAGTTACATAAACACAAACAATGCGTGTAAAATACTAAGAGACAAGTACATAAACACAAACAGTGCGTGTAAAATACTAAGAGACAAATTACATAAACACAAACAATACGTGTAAAATACTAAGAGACAAAGTACATAAACACAAACAGTGCGTGTAAAATACTAAAGACAAATTACATAAACACAAACAGTGGTGTAAAAAATACCAAAAACAAGTTACATAAACACAAACAATACGTGTAAAATACTAAAGACAAATTACATAAACAGAAACAGTGGTGTAAAAATACTAAAGACAAGTACATAAACACAAACAGTGCGTGTAAAATACTAAGAGACAAGTACATAAACACAAACAGTAGTGTAAAATACTAAAGACAAAATTACATAAAACACAAACAGTAATGCGTAAAAAATACTAAGAGACAAATTACATAAACACAAAACAATACGTGTAAAAAAATACTAAGACAAATTACATAAACACACACAGTGCGTGTAAAATTCTAAAGACAAGTTACATAAACACAGACAGTGCGGTGTAAAATACTAAAGACAAATTACATAAACACAAACAATGCGTGTAAAATACTAAAGACAAGTTACATAAACACAAAACAATGCGTGTAAAATACTAAAGACAAAGTACATAAACACAAACAATGCGTGTAAAATACTAAGAGACAAGTACATAAACACAAACAATGCGTGTAAAATACTAAGAGACAAGTACATAAACACAAACAGTACGTGTAAAATACTAAAGACAAGTTACATAAACCACAAAACAATGCGTGTAAAATACTAAGAGACAAGTTACATAAACACAAACAGTACAGTGTAAAATACTAAAGACAAGTACATAAACACAAACAGTTTGCGTGTAAAAATACTAAGAGACAAATTACATAAACACAAACAATGCGTTGTAAAATACTAAGAGACAAGTACATAAAACACAAACAGTAATGTGTAAAATACTAAGAGACAAGTTACACAAACACAAACAGTGGTGTAAAATACTAAGACAAGTACATAAACACAAACAATACGTGTAAAATACTAAAGACAAGTTACATAAACACAAACAGTACGTGTAAAATACTAAGAGACAAATTACACAAACACAAACAGTGAGTGTAAAAAATACTAAGACAAGTTACATAAACACAAAACAATACGTGTAAAATACTAAAGACAAGTACATAAACACAAACAGTACGTGTAAAAATACTAAAAGACAAGTTACATAAACACAAACAATGCGTGTAAAATACTAAGAGACAAGTACATAAACACAAACAGTGCGTTGTAAAATAATAAAAGAGACAAGTTACATAAACACAAACAGTGGTGTAAAATACCAAAAACAAGTACATAAACACAAACAATGCGTGTGTAAAATACTAAAGACAAGTTACATAAACACAAAGAGTACATGTAAAATACTAAAGACAAGTACATAAACACAAACAGTAGTGTAAAATACCAAAAACAAGTACATAAACACAAACAATATGTGTAAAATACTAAAGACAAGTACATAAACACAAACAATGCGATGTAAAATACTAAGAGACAAGTGCATAAACACAAACAGTGCGTGTAAAATACTAAAGACAAAATTACATAAACACAAACAGTGGTGTAAAATACCAAAAACAAGTTACATAAACACAAACAATGCGTGTAAAATACTAAAGACAAGTACATAAACACAAACAGTGCGTGTAAAATACTAAAGACAAGTTACATAAACACAAACAATACGTGTAAAATACTAAAGAGACAAGTACATAAACACAAACAGTGCGTGTAAAATACTAAGAGACAAATTACATAAACACAAACAGTGGTGTAAAATACCAAAACAAGTACATAAACACTAAACAATACGTGTAAAAATACTAAGAGACAAGTACATAAACACAAAGGTACATGTAAAATACTAAAGACAAGTACATAAACACAAACAGTGGTGTAAAAATACCAAAACAAGCACATAAACACAAACAATGCGTGTAAAATACTAAAGACAAGTTACATAAAACAGAAACAGTGAGTGTAAAATACTAAAGACAAGTTACATAAACACAAACAGTAACGTGTAAAATACTAAGAGACAAGTACATAAACACAAACAGTGCGTGTAAAATACTAAAGACAAGTACATAAACACAAAGAGTACATGTAAAATACTAAAGACAAGTACATAAACACAAACAGTAGTGTAAAATACCAAAAACAAGTACATAAACACAAACAATACGTGTAAAATACTAAAGACAAATTACATAAACAGAAACAGTGAGTGTAAAATACAAAAGACAAATTACATAAACACAAACAGTACGTGTAAAATACTAAGACAAATGTACATAAACACAAACAGTGAGTGTAAAATACTAAAGACAAGTTACATAAACACAAACAGTGCGTGTAAAATACTAAAGACAAGTTACATAAACACAAACAATACGTGTAAAATACTAAAGACAAGTACATAAACACAAACAGTACGTGTAAAATACTAAAGACAAGTACATAAACACCAAACAGTACGTGTAAAATACTAAAGACAAGTACATAAACACAAACAGTAGTGTAAAATACTAAGACAAAGTACATAAACACAAACAATACGTGTAAAATACTAAAGACAAGTACATAAACACAAACAGTGCGTGTAAAATACTAAAGACAAATTACATAAACACAAACAATGCGTGTAAAATACTAAAGACAAATTACATAAACACAAACAGTACATGTAAAATACTAAAGACAAGTTACATAAACACAAACAGTGCGTGTAAAATACTAAAGACAAATTACATAAACACAAACAGTGGTGTAAAATACCAAAACAAAAGCACATAAACACAAAGGTACAAATTAAAATACTAAAGACAAGTACATAAACACAAACAGTGGTGTAAAATACTAAAGACAAATTACATAAACACAAACAATGCGTGTAAAATACTAAAGACAAGTACATAAACACAAACAGTGCGTGTAAAAATACTAAGAGACAAATTACATAAACACAAACAATGCGTGTAAAATACTAAAGACAAATTACATAAACACAAACAGTACAGTGTAAAATACTAAGAGAAAATTACATAAACACAAACAATGCGTGTAAAATACTAAGACAAGTTACATAAACACAAACAGTACGCGTGTAAAATACTAAGAACAAGTACATAAACACAAACAGTAGTGTAAAATACCAAAAAACAAGTTACATAAACACAAACAATGCGTGTAAAATACTAAAGACAAGTACATAAACAGAAACAGTAGTGTAAAATACTAAAGACAAGTACATAAACACAAACAGTACGTGTAAAATACTAAAGACAAGTACATAAACACAAACAGTGAGTGTAAAATACTAAGAGACAAGTACATAAAAACACAAACAGTGCAGTGTAAAATACTAAGACAAATTACATAAACACAAACAATGCGTGTAAAATACTAAGAGACAAGTACATAAACACAAACAGTACGTGTAAAATACTAAGACAAGTACATAAACACATACAATACGTGTAAAATACTAAAGACAAGTACATAAACACAAACAGTACGTGTAAAATACTAAAGACAAGTACATAAACACAAACAGTAGTGTAAAATACCAAAAACAAGTACATAAACACAAACAATACGTGTAAAATACTAAAGACAAGTACATAAACAGAAACAGTAGTGTAAAATACTAAAGACAAGTACATAAACACAAACAGTACGTGTAAAATACTAAAGACAAGTACATAAACACAAACAGTAGTGTAAAATACTAAAGACAAGTACATAAACACAAACAGTACGTGTAAAATACTAAAGACAAGTACATAAACACAAACAGTACGTGTAAGATACTAAAGACAAGTGCATAAACAAACGGAACAGTGTTAAACATTGAAGAGAAGTACATAAACACAAAGAGAACAGTGTCAAACAATGAAGGCGTGTTTATAAACTCATTCAATTTTCTAAATGAACCGGTAATATAGCTGACAGAACATTGGATTACTCTGTGTACCGGAGTTTCTATGTAGACTCCTGATACACTTTTTATTGTTAACGGAGACACCCGTTTCATCCTGAACAATATCTATTGTGAAACTCACAACAAACTTTCATTTTCAATATACAGTGGAACCCCTCTAAATCAGCCACTTTCCCCGGGGTGTCAGTGGTCGCGCCAAACTGTGCATGTCACTAGGATGGGGGTATTACATGTCTGGCGGGTCCAGACGTGTCTTTGGTAGAGTGAAAACATTGAGAAGTTGTTTTAATGAAAACACGTCTCACTTTTAGGCACACCGAAAGGGTTCATTTTTATTGTATCTAGAAAACCTGAGATGTAATATAAGCTAGATGACAATCATATTAATAATATAAATAAATATGTAATAATAATAAAAGCAGCTCTACGTTGAAAGTGTATCAAAACTGGAGGTCAGAACACTGATGTCGTTGTGAGCAAGGCTGGGACACCTGTGAACTGTGACCGACAGCGAACCCAAATTACGATGACAGACCAGAACGTTGAAAATAATGTAGCTGGCTTATACAATAAACAAAGACGAAAACCAAGTATACACTATAGAGATTAACTGGAAGATGACAACACAGCTTTTAATTCATCTGGTTTTAGCTCACCACGTGCTGTTTTTTATGCAGTGGTTTCTGTGTAGATAACAATAATGGAAACCACGTGGTTTTATGATGATAGCAGAATGTTGTGAAGCGGCACGTGAATCACCGATAACCTGGTGACAATTAAAATATTTTGTTAAAGAAGAAAGCTCTCACTCATTGTTCGTTTAAACTAACCAATAGGCGTCGGTGAATGGATGGAGCCACGCCAGAAATCCTAACATGTTTCCATAAAAGACAAAAGAAAGGATATTCCAATCAGCAAGATATTATAATATGATAAACATCTCGAAACGTGTGACACCTTTTACAGTATCGTCTTGGTTATGACAGCCTGATATCCATCCAGTGTTATTGTTGTGACAACCTGATATCCATCCAGTGTTATTGTTATGACAACCTGATATCCATCCAGTGTTATTGTTGTGACAACCTGATATCCATCCAGTGTTATTGTTATGACAACCTGATATCCATCCAGTGTTATTGTTATGACAACCTGATATCCATCCAGTGTTATTGTTATGACAACATGTTATCCATCCAGTATCTTGATTATCACAACCCGTTACCCATTCAGTACCTTGTTTATCACAACCTGTTACCCATTCAGTATCTTGATTATCACAACCTGTTACCCATTCAGTATCTTGTTTATCACAACCCGTTACCCATTCAGTACCTTGTTTATCACAACCTGTTACCCATTCAGTATCTTGGTTATTACAACCTGTCATCCATCCAGTATCTTGGTTATTACAACCTGTCATCCATCCAGTATCTTGGTTATTACAACCTGTTACCCATTCAGTACCTTGTTTATCACAACCTGTTACCCATTCAGTATCTTGATTATCACAACCCGTTACCCATTCAGTACCTTGTTTATCACAACATGTTATCCATCCAGTATCTTGATTATCACAACCTGTTATCCATTCAGTACCTTGTTTATCACAACCTGTTACCCATTCAGTACCTTGTTTATCACAACCCATTACCCATTCAGTATCTTGGTTATTACAACCTGTCATCCATCCAGTATCTTGGTTATTACAACCTGTTATCCATCCAGTATCTTGGTTATTACAATCTGTTATCCATCCAGTATCTTGGTTATCACAACCTGTTATCCATCCAGTATCTTGGTTATCACAACCTGTCATCCATCCATTATCTTGGTTATCACAACCTGTCATCCATCCAGTATCTTGATTGTCACAACCTGTTATCCATCCAGTATCTTGGTTATCACAACCTGTTATCCATCCAGTATCTTGGTTATCACAACCTGTTATCCATCCAGTATCTTGGTTATCACAACCTGTCATCCATCCATTATCTTGGTTATCACAACCTGTCATCCATCCAGTATCTTGGTTATTACAACCTGTTATCCATCCAGTATCTTGGTTATTACAACCTGTTATCCATCCAGTATCTTGGTTATCACAACCTGTCATCCATCCAGTATCTTGGTTATCACAACCTGTCATCCATCCATTATCTTGGTTATCACAACCTGTTATCCATCCAGAATCTTGGTTATTACAACCTGTTATCCATCCAGTATCTTGGTTATTACAACCTGTTATCCATCCAGTATCTTGGTTATCACAACCTGTCATCCATCCAGTATCTTGGTTATCACAACCTGTTATCCATCCAGTATCTTGATTGTCACAACCTGTTATCCATCCAGTATCTTGGTTATCACAACATGTTATCC
This sequence comes from Tachypleus tridentatus, assembly GCF_004210375.1. Lineage (NCBI taxonomy): Eukaryota > Metazoa > Arthropoda > Merostomata > Xiphosura > Limulidae > Tachypleus > Tachypleus tridentatus. The sequence goes on from NC_134827.1 coordinate 118,020,516, forward strand.
ATCCAGCATCTTGGTTATCACAACCTTGCTAGTACTACCACCATGTTACCTGACAATTAAGACTAGGTCTGTCCTATCACTAACACCATTGGAAATAACATTTCTGTTAAATAACATTATCATGTTAAGTAACATGAAAATTAAGCCTACAGTCGATTTGTCGCTAATATTAGTTTTTATAAAAACAATTCTAAGTAAAATGAAAACGTGACTTCGATCTGCCTTCAACAACTCAGAAAGTAGCTTAGAACACAACACTTTGGGTAAACGAACAAGGACAATACTTTTACCTGTATGTGTCCTCTTGTGCGCCTTCAGATGAGAGCTTTTTGTATATACCTTTTCACATCCATCAAAGTCACATCTGTGAACTTTCCGCCTACGGAGGCTTTCTGAATACATGTCTGAACACGATATAGGCGAGGCCCCATTCACGAAGCTAGGACTGTTCATCATTGGCGATGGTCCTAATAACGATGAAACAGACACCTGTATAGGTGTCACTGTTGAATGTGACGTTCGGCTGTGTGCTAATACTCCGTTCTGTAGCGTCCCGTTCACTCCAGATGGCGCTGATATTGCAGATCTTTTGGTAATTGGTTTGTCAAGGCTCTGTAAGAGGAAATAAAACAAGTGATAAAATTAACATAATTATTATGATGCAATGGACGATTCTCTTTAAAACTAAACCCCACAAAACACACGTCTATAATCTCCTCAAGACAAGTGAGGAATGAAAACTGAACCCAATACAACAAACTCATAATTTACTGTCGACAAAAGTGCCTTAAAACAAGAAAAACGTACACCTTAAAATCCAAAATATACACATTTATCTTATGAATATGATAACAAACATGTGATATTACTAACATATGTAACAATGTTTATCTGCCAAAACAACTGTCAAATGATACAAACCCATCGGTGACTCTTCAGTGCACGTCTTACAAAGGACCACAAACTCCTAAAGAAAGCCAAACGCACTGCCATCTGCTTATCGAAATTCACCCCGGAATGAACCCTACCATCAAACTACCTAACTTAAACCACTTATACTGTGAAATACTTTAACAAAAACAAAATTCCAACTTTCCATAAAGGTTTTCACTCACTATAAATGCCGTTCAGAGATCTCCTGATTCTAGAACCATACCACTTAAGGACTACAGCCAATCATAGAATCACTGTTCCTGTTTTCAACAAGATAAAGTAGGTACATCACAACACTTTCCGGATATCCTGGAGAAACACCTATAAAAGTTATTGTCTTTAACATGGTGAACAAAAAAACAACACAATTTCATGGAAATACACCTTTCCAAATTCCTGTTTCCCACAAGGTTAAGAGGAAATCTGTAACCACTACTGTGTAATACAAACCTGTAACCACCACTGTGTAATACTAACCTGTAACCACCACTGTGTAATACTAACCTGTAACCACTACTGTGTAATACTAACGTGTAACCACTACTGTGTAATACTAACGTGTAACCACCACTGTGTAATACTAACATAGAAACACACCTTTGTGTCTTTCAATATTCTTAATTACATATCTTAATGTACTAGTTCACACGTTTTGATAGTTCAGTATTAATAGGATTTTGTGTTGAAAGGACAATAGTTTTGAATCAGTTACCAATGTGACCATTACATTCAACATTGGGTAACTTTAGTATGTAGATTGTCATCACTAGCTCGTCCAGTAGACAACGATTCTAGTTCTTTCGTATCAGCTATGGAACATTTTATTTCTACGCCCCAGTTGTTAGCACTGTCCTTTCTCGTGCTTTCTTTTGTTCTTTAATCAAGCAACGAACGTTTCGACCGGGATTCCCCATTAACATTCGGTGAAAGCCATTCTTCGAGCTGATACGAATTTTCAATTATATATACGTATTTGTGTCAGTTTTGATACGACAATAGTATTCTAAGGCAAGCAGTTGTCACGACACGCGCCCCTAGACGTAGAACAACAAAATATTTAGTAGAAATTAATATCTCAAGCCAATAATCTGTTAACGGTTGTTAATCACGGAGCACTGATAGCAGAGGGAGGAGTCGGGAATGTTTCTAGTTGCATACTAATTGTGTGATGGTTGCACTGAGGTATCGTTATGAGAAAGGGTTTTGTGGCCCTCAGGCAGGCTCGTGCCTGTCCGGGTTTAAATATTAAATGTGGCCCTCCTTGGCCCGACCAATAGCACGTGTCACGTGCAGCCTTCCTTCCCCCTCATTGTCTTTTCAGAGGATTCGTTCGCACATTCGCGTGGGTTGCAAAGTCCGAAGGCCGCTGTGCGACTGAGATAAATCCTTTCTCTACAAAGTCACTCAAATTACAAAATAAACCATGCAAATATGACCAAGTTTGAAAAGACTAAAGCAAAATGTGCCAACGTGCTTTGTCGTGTAAATATTCATCGTTTAATACATATTCTCAAGTGAACATTACTGCAGTTGTGTATAACAGCCGGCGCAGCCAGTGAACACCAAAGGCACGTGCTCCAATCACAAAATTTTAACCCGATAGCAAATTCCCTCTTCGAATGGACAACAGAAACTTGTATATAATTATCACATAAAATTGTTTTTAGTTTAAATTCAATGGACACGGTTAAAATAAAATAACAAGTAATGTACCCATAATCCCCCTCACTAAAAACTAAAATAGATTCGACTATATGCTTAGCTGATTATATGTATATTCTCAACTGAACATTGTTGTGGTCATGTATAACTAACTGTCTCTATAACTAACTGAATATATTGTTGTGGCCATGTATAACTGTCTATATAATTGAGTAAATATATTGTTGTGGTTATGTATATTTCATTATACGTAATCTGAATTGAACATTGTTATAGACATGTATAACTGACAGTAGTTCTACTAAACTATGATGGAACTGATAGTAGTGCTACTAAACTATGATGAAACTGACAGTAGTGCTACTAAACTATGATTAAACTGATAGCAGTGCTACTAAACTATGATGGAACTGATAGTAGTGCTACTAAACTATGATGGAACTGATAGTAATTTTAAACTATGATAGAACTGATAGCAGTGCTACTAAACTATGATGGAACTGATAGTAATTCTAAACTATGATGGAACTGATAGTAATTCTAAACTATGATGGAACTGATAGTAATTCTAAACTATGATGGAACTGATAGTAATTCTAAACTGTGATGGAACTGGTAGTAATTTTAAACTATGATGGAACTGATAGTAATTCTAAACTGTGATGGAACTGATAGTAATTCTAAACTATGATGGAACTTATAGTAATTCTAAACTATGATGGAACTGATAGTAATTCTAAACTGTGATGGAACTGATAGTAATTCTAAACTATGATGGAACTTATAGCTGTGCCACTAAACTATGATGGAACTGATAGCTGTGCTTCTAAACTATAGACTTAATAATTCTATTAAATGATATTTTTAAGAATGATATGAAATTGTATTTTAAAACAACACAGATATGTAGCCTGATGAATTTTTTATTCATAATATTCAGTTTCTGAATATACAATATTTTCTCGTCAGAGTATTTGTGTGAACTCTAACCAATAGGTGGCGCTACAATTTTCAGTGTATTATAGATACATGGGGTTGTTAGGATGGACTTGGATTTCAGCCAAAACTGCTGCTAACCTCTGACCTTCGGCCTTCAGGCGTGTCACTAGATGGAGATTCCCCTTTTGGTTTCCTCTCCATGGATCACAGAGGGTGTGTCGTCTGCACGCAGCACCTTGCTTCATGTGCAACCCCACCCACAAAAATACGGAGTGGTGGACACCAACAGCGAGGACGTGTGCATGTAGGCCTCTCACCCACAGCCCACACGAGCAAGGGGAATTTTAATTACAGGATGGGTTTCAAGTCATGCACATGTTGTGTGTATTGTCCCAAGAAACAACTCACGCTATTCAGATATTTTGTGTCTTGTAGGTTTCCAGGAAATAACTTTACATGGAGATCGTAACGAACTGACTGGCATAACTTATATTCAAATGGAACATTTTAAATCAACAGTTAGATCTGGACATATATATATACAAACTAAGTTTTATTCAAAAGAATTGCTTGAGATACAAGATGACCTTGAAAATGTAAAGGCCAATTTCTTGAAAGATATGCCACGAGGTATTATTTTCGCTTCGAACAAGTCCTACCGTTAACTAAAACATCTTCTTTCTATAAGATTGGTTGATGGAACCAACTGAAAAACATTCAACGTAAAATCAAATTATTTAACGAGAGTAGCAAACAAAAACTAAACAACTCTCTCACACAAACATAAGAATGTAGCTGAAATAAAACTGACAAAAATAAACAGAAATAACTAGCTGAAACAAACATAACATAAACAGAAATAACTAGCTGAATCAAACATAACAGAAACAATTAGCTGGAACAAACATAACATAAGCAGAAATAACTAGCTGAATCAAACATAACATAAACAGAAATAACTAGCTGAAACAAACATAACATAAACAGAAATAACTAGCTGAATCAAACATAACAGAAACAGAAATAACTAGCTGAATCAAACATAACATAAACAGAAACAATTAGCTGGAACAAAGATAACAGAAACAGAAACAATTAGCTGGAACAAACATAACATAAACAGAAATAACTAGCTGAAACAAACATAACATAAACAGAAACAATTAGCTGAAACAAACATAACAACTAGAAATAACTAGCTGAAACAAACATAACATAAGCAGAAATAACAAGCTGAAACAAACATAACATAAACAGAAATAACTAGCTGAAACAAACAACATAAACAGAAATAACTAGCTGAAACAAACAACAGAAACAGAAATAACTAGCTGCATCAAACATAACAGAAACAGAAATAACTAGCTGGAACAAACACAACATAAACAGAAACAATTAGCTGAAACAAACATAACATAAACAGAAACAATTAGCTGGAAGAAACATAACATAAACAGAAATAACTAGACGTAAGAGACATAACGTGAACAGAAATAACTTCTTCATTTGTTTTGTTTTCGGATATTCGTGTAAAACAAATGAAAGGGCTATTTGTGCTGACATTTCTCAATTTATAACAAATAGACTAGAAGAAAGACAGACAGTCAGAAGCACTCACCGCCAACTCTTACGCTACAGAATAAAAACGAAGTGACTTACATCGAGGCTTCTTTTATCCTCTGTAGTGACAGCAGTCCCGATCTATTGATGGTATCCATGGTAACGCAAGAGTGTTCGTCGAAGGAAACATTATCTAGAGAGAGAGAGAGGTATGTGAAGATACAGAAAGTACAAGAAACACTTGTAGATATTTAACATCTCTTAAAGAGTTAGAACTTTATCTACTGTAGTAAAAGTAATTTTCAACAGAGTGTTTCTTATTTAGCGATAAGTTAATGAGATTAATTAACAAGACATCCTTAACTGGATATTTGCTGCTGAAGAAAAATTGAGGGACCGTTGAGAATTGTTGATAATGAAGTCGTTATCTGTAGAGATGATGGTGTGAAGAAGACGACTCCAGATGAATAAAACTGATTAATTTATTGTTTTTCTGTGTATGGTTCAACTGAAGTTATAAGTGGTTGAAAATGAGGTCCTGTTGAGAGCACAATGAATTACACGCCGCGACGCCTGGTGGGTGGGAGGTAAAGTTTTTACAGGTTTAATGATAGCTGATAAGATCACAAACCATCACGACTACGCTAGTTTCATTGTATTTCTAAGATGGTAAATGAATTCTTCACAACACTTTATTCGATGAGGAGATTAAGCGGGTCTCGAATTTTCCGAAGAGACCGAAACCCCCATGTGTTGTTATTAGCCACCTACCGAGCAAAACGGTGGCAAGCCTCGTGCCGCCACTCGCTGACGTCTTCATCTTCAGTTGCCAATTTTTTGATTTATGAAAGGAGAAAGTAGAATAGGGGATCCTATGATAGTGGTACAGTGGGTACAGGTTGACACCATACAGATTTATTGTATGATAGTGTTACAGTGGGTACAGGTTGACACCATACAGATTTAGTGTATGATAGTGTTACAGTGGGTACAGGTTAACACCATACATATTTATTGTATGATAGTGTTACAGAGGGTACAGGTTGACACCATACAGATTTAGTGTATGATAGTGTTACAGTGGGTACAGGTTGACACCATACAGATTTAGTGTATGATAGTGTTACAGTGGGTACAGGTTGACACCATACAGATTTATTGTATGATAGTGTTACAGTGGGTACAGGTTGACACCATACAGATTTAGTGTATGATAGTGTTACAGTGGGTACAGGTGAACACCAGATTTATTGTATGATAGTGTTACAGTGGGTACAGGTTAACACCATACAGATTTAGTGTATGATAGTGTTACAGTGGGTACAGGTTAACACCATACAGATTTATTGTATGATAGTGTTACAGTGGATACAGGTTGACACCATACAGATTTAGTGTATGATAGTGTTACAGTGGGTACAGGTTAACACCATACAGATTTAGTGTATGATAGTGTTACAGTGGGTACAGATTAACACCATACAGATTTATTGTATGATAGTGTTACAGTGGATACAGGTTGACACCATACACATTTAGTGTATGATAGTGATACAGTGGGTACAGGTTGACACCATACAGATTTATTGTATGATAGTGATACAGTGGGTACAGGTTGACACCATACAGATTTATTGTATGATAGTGATACAGTGGGTACAGGTTGACACCATACAGATTTAGTGTATGATAGTGTTACAGTGGGTACAGGTTGACACCATCCAGATTTATTGTATGATAGTGATACAGTGGGTACAGGTTGACATGATACAGATTTAGTGTATGATAGTGTTACAGTGGGTACAGGTTAACACCATACAGATTTATTGTATGATAGTGTTACAGTGGATACAGGTTGACACCATACAGATTTAGTGTATGATAGTGTTACAGTGGGTACAGGTTGACACCATACAGATTTACTGTATGATAGTGTTACAGTGGGTACAGGTTGACACCATACAGATTTAGTGTATGATAGTGTTACAGTGGGTACAGGTTAACACCATACATATTTATTGCATGATAGTGTTACAGAGGGTACAGGTTGACACCATACAGATTTAGTGTATGATAGTGTTACAGTGGGTACAGGTTGACACCATACAGATTTAGTGTATGATAGTGTTACAGTGGGTACAGGTTGACACCATACAGATTTATTGTATGATAGTGTTACAGTGGGTACAGGTTGACACCATACAGATTTAGTGTATGATAGTGTTACAGTGGGTACAGGTGAACACCAGATTTATTGTATGATAGTGTTACAGTGGGTACAGGTTAACACCATACAGATTTAGTGTATGATAGTGTTACAGTGGGTACAGGTTAACACCATACAGATTTATTGTATGATAGTGTTACAGTGGATACAGGTTGACACCATACAGATTTAGTGTATGATAGTGTTACAGTGGGTACAGGTTAACACCATACAGATTTAGTGTATGATAGTGTTACAGTGGGTACAGGTTAACACCATACAGATTTATTGTATGATAGTGTTACAGTGGATACAGGTTGACACCATACACATTTAGTGTATGATAGTGATACAGTGGGTACAGGTTGACACCATACAGATTTATTGTATGATAGTGATACAGTGGGTACAGGTTGACACCATACAGATTTATTGTATGATAGTGATACAGTGGGTACAGGTTGACACCATACAGATTTAGTGTATGATAGTGTTACAGTGGGTACAGGTTGACACCATCCAGATTTATTGTATGATAGTGATACAGTGGGTACAGGTTGACATGATACAGATTTAGTGTATGATAGTGTTACAGTGGGTACAGGTTAACACCATACAGATTTATTGTATGATAGTGTTACAGTGGATACAGGTTGACACCATACAGATTTAGTGTATGATAGTGTTACAGTGGGTACAGGTTAACACCATACAGATTTAGTGTATGATAGTGTTACAGTGGGTACAGGTTAACACCATACAGATTTATTGTATGATAGTGTTACAGTGGATACAGGTTGACACCATACACATTTAGTGTATGATAGTGATACAGTGGGTACAGGTTGACACCATACAGATTTATTGTATGATAGTGATACAGTGGGTACAGGTTGACACCATACAGATTTAGTGTATGATAGTGATACAGTGGGTACAGGTTGACACCATACAGATTTAGTGTATGATAGTGTTACAGTGGGTACAGGTTGACACCATACAGATTTATTGTATGATAGTGATACAGTGGGTACAGGTTGACACCATACAGATTTAGTGTATGATAGTGATACAGTGGGTACAGGTTAACACCATACAGATTTAGTGTATGATAGTGATACAGTGGGTACAGGTTGACACGATACAGATTTATTGTATGATAGTGTTACAGTGGGTACAGGTTGACACCATACAGATTTAGTGTATGATAGTGTTACAGTGGGTACAGGTGAACACCTTACAGATTTAGTGTATGATAGTGTTACAGTGGGTACAGGTTGACACCATACAGATTTAGTGTATGATAGTGTTACAGTGGGTACAGGTTGACACCATACAGATTTATTGTATGATAGTGTTACAGTGGGTACAGGTTGACACCATACAGATTTAGTGTATGATAGTGATACAGTGGGTACAGGTTGACACCATACAGATTTAGTGTATGATAGTGTTACAGTGGGTACAGGTTGACACCATACAGATTTAGTGTATGATAGTGTTACAGTGGGTACAGGTTGACACCATACAGATTTAGTGTATGATAGTGATACAGTGGGTACAGGTTGACACCATACAGATTTAGTGTATGATAGTGATACAGTGGGTACAGGTTGACACCATACAGATTTAGTGTATGATAGTGTTACAGTGGGTACAGGTTGACACCATACAGATTTAGTGTATGATAGTGATACAGTGGGTACAGGTTGACACCATACAGATTTAGTGTATGATAGTGTTACAGTGGGTACAGGTTGACACCATACAGATTTATTGTATGATAGTGTTACAGTGGGTACAGGTTGACACCATACAGATTTAGTGTATGATAGTGATACAGTGGGTACAGGTTGACACCATACAGATTTAGTGTATGATAGTGATACAGTGGGTACAGGTTGACACCATACAGATTTAGTGTATGATAGTGATACAGTGGGTACAGGTTGACACCATACAGATTTATTGTATGATAGTGTTACAGTGGGTACAGGTTGACACCATACAGATTTATTGTATGATAGTGTTACAGTGGGTACAGGTTGACACCATACAGATTTAGTGTATGATAGTGTTACAGTGGGTACAGGTGAACACCAGATTTATTGTATGATAGTGTTACAGTGGGTACAGGTTAACACCATACAGATTTAGTGTATGATAGTGTTACAGTGGGTACAGGTTAACACCATACAGATTTATTGTATGATAGTGTTACAGTGGATACAGGTTGACACCATACAGATTTAGTGTATGATAGTGTTACAGTGGGTACAGGTTAACACCATACAGATTTAGTGTATGATAGTGTTACAGTGGATACAGGTTGACACCATACAGATTTAGTGTATGATAGTGTTACAGTGGGTACAGGTTAACACCATACAGATTTAGTGTATGATAGTGTTACAGTGGGTACAGGTTAACACCATACAGATTTATTGTATGATAGTGATACAGTGGGTACAGGTTGACACCATACAGATTTAGTGTATGATAGTGTTACAGTGGGTACAGGTTGACACCATACAGATTTAGTGTATGATAGTGATACAGTGGGTACAGGTTAACACCATACAGATTTAGTGTATGATAGTGATACAGTGGGTACAGGTTAACACCATACAGATTTAGTGTATGATAGTGTTACAGTGGGTACAGGTTGACACCATACAGATTTATTGTATGATAGTGTTACAGTGGGTACAGGTTGACACCATACAGATTTAGTGTATGATAGTGATACAGTGGGTACAGGTTGACACCATACAGATTTATTGTATGATAGTGATACAGTGGGTACAGGTTGACACCATACAGATTTAGTGTATGATAGTGTTACAGTGGGTACAGGTTGACACCATACAGATTTAGTGTATGATAGTGTTACAGTGGGTACAGGTTGACACCATACAGATTTATTGTATGATAGTGTTACAGTGGGTACAGGTTGACACCATACAGATTTAGTGTATGATAGTGTTACAGTGGGTACAGGTTGACACCATACAGATTTAGTGTATGATAGTGTTACAGTGGGTACAGGTTGACAGCATACAGATTTAGTGTATGATAGTGTTACAGTGGGTACAGGTTGACACCATACAGATTTAGTGTATGATAGTGTTACAGTGGGTACAGGTTGACACCATACAGATTTACTGTATGATAGTGTTACAGTGGGTACAGGTTGACACCATACAGATTTAGTGTATGATAGTGTTACAGTGGGTACAGGTTGACACCATACAGATTTAGTGTATGATAGTGATACAGTGGGTACAGGTTGACACCATACAGATTTAGTGTATGATAGTGATACAGTGGGTTCAGGTTGACACCATACAGATTTATTGTATGATAGTGATACAGTGGGTACAGGTTGACACCATACAGATTTAGTGTATGATAGTGATACAGTGGGTACAGGTTAACACCATACAGATTTAGTGTATGATAGTGATACAGTGGGTACAGGTTGACACCATACAGATTTAGTGTATGATAGTGATACAGTGGGTACAGGTTGACACCATACAGATTTACTGTATGATAGTGATACAGTGGGTACAGGTTGACACCATACAGATTTAGTGTATGATAGTGATACAGTGGGTACAGGTTGACACCATACAGATTTAGTGTATGATAGTGGTACAGTGGGTACAGGTTGACATGATACAGATTTAGTGTATGATAGTGATACAGTGGGTCCAGGTTGACACCATACAGATTTAGTGTATGATAGTGATACAGTTGGTACAGGTTGACACCATACAGATTTAGTGTATGATAGTGATACAGTGGGTCCAGGTTGACACCATACAGATTTAGTGTATGATAGTGATACAGTTGGTGCAGGTTGACACCATACAGATTTAGTGTATGATAGTGTTACAGTGGGTACAGGTTGACACCATACAGATTTAGTGTATGATAGTGTTACAGTGGGTACAGGTTGACACCATACAGATTTAGTGTATGATAGTGTTACAGTGGGTACAGGTTGACAGCATACAGATTTAGTGTATGATAGTGTTACAGTGGGTACAGGTTGACAGCATACAGATTTAGTGTATTATAGTGATACAGTGGGTACAGGTTGACACCATACAGATTTACTGTATGATAGTGATACAGTGGGTACAGGTTGACACCATACAGATTTATTGTATGATAGTGTTACAGTGGGTACAGGTTGACACCATACAGATTTATTGTATGATAGTGTTACAGTGGGTACAGGTTGACACCATACAGATTTAGTGTATGATAGTGATTCAGTGGGTACAGGTTGACACCATACAGATTTAGTGTATGATAGTGTTACAGTGGGTACAGGTTGACACCATACAGATTTGGTGTATGATAGTGTTACAGTGGGTACAGGTTGACACCATACAGATTTAGTGTATGATAGTGTTACAGTGGGTACAGGTTGACACCATACAGATTTATTGTATGATAGTGTTACAGTGGGTACAGGTTGACAGCATACAGATTTATTGTATGATAGTGATACAGTGGGTACAGGTTGACACCATACAGATTTGGTGTATGATAGTGATACAGTGGGTACAGATTGACACCATACAGATTTATTCCTAACGTCAAGTAGTTGAAATAATCGCCTTAGCAACCGATACTTTCCTTCCTTCTTTTTAACAGTTCGAAATATCGTAGACTCATTAACAAAATAAAATAAATACTTTTACAGGTTTAACTTAGACGCATTTAGATATTAAATCAGGCCAACCACAGATGTGTTTGTGGTTGACGACATAAGCGCTCCACGAGCGTGACCTTTAGAAGTTGTGGTTTGTTCCCCGACTATTTTTTTTCTCTAGACCAATGGACTAAAAACTGGTGGATTATTATTTTTATCTTTGTTTAAATATATTCAATTTCTCAGCCACTAAACAACAGCGTTTACTTAGTTATAACGAAACTACTTTCAATAAGGAAATCAAGTCGCTGACATACAGATACGTTGTACCAAAATTACATCTTCACACTGCTTAGCATTTTATAGGTAGCGTGATCTCATAGAAAAACGATCGCCTTTGGGAAGGCTACATATCCGTCGCGAGATAATCATAAATATGTTTTCAGATAGAAAATTTAGAAATTTCAAGAGAGCTATGTCCCTTATACTGGAAAGCAAAGAAAATGATCAACGTGGGGTATCAGAACCATCCAAATACAGACTTTGAATAATTTGTACCCTCATCCGTGGTAAACAAAGTTTAGTGTTAGAAGGTGAGATTTCACCAATAAATTGATTAAAAGCAAAGGCTTAACACCTGTCTAAGAAACAGTATACAACATAATAAAGAAGGATATTCCTTTGGAAACCAAGCCAGCATCGGATATCTCAATCACCTAAAGAATGAAACGGGTATTCGTACTATTCCCTAAAGAAACATAATGATTACGTTGCTTATAAGGCTCTGGGCAATCTAATTGTTGGCATGGGAGGTTAGAACTCTTCATTTTGGATACTAGATAGATTATGAAAAGCATCAAGAAAGAGAACCATGCACATGACATAGCAGCATAGCTGTAGGTGGCGAAATTTATTGTAACGATGTGGTGTGGCCCTAAAATCGTTTTAACATAACGTATTTAACTTTATGTAGTATATATATGTTTTTTTACTTTACAAACTGTCACTAACATATTGTTGCAAGGTTCATCGATTTGCCCTTCAAACGTTTTCATTAAAGGTTAGTGGTGTATCATCAGAAGGAAATGTGAACTATTTTAACGTTTTCACAGTCTAGTCCTGTATCCATTTGATTATTATCCTACACTGTTTCTTTCTCATACCACGGAGTGTGTTAATAGTACATTAGCCCTGGGTCTCAAGAACATGTACGTGTTTATCTTTGCCCTCGGGTGTTAACACTGTGGACTGTTTATTAACTAAACCAAAGATTTTATTTAATCAATACTGGTGTTCTTTTATGATTGCGTGAGCAACCAAGAAAATGATGTCGTAACATCAGTTGGTGTCAGCAGTTATTTAAAAACAATATACTCCAAGCTCAGATAAACGACAGTCGGCAGGCGGCCTGTTCTCTTTCGAACTAGTTGAATGAGATAAATTAATGTCTGCTTCATCCCTCGGGGAACGATGTGGCTTAGTTTCTCAGAGAGGACTAGTTCGAAATAGCAGGAGGTAAAGACATGATGGATTCATCTGTGTGGGTGGGGGTGCTCTACAGGTGTTTACCCGCTGTCATTTCAGTATGGTGTTTGTTCGTTTAAAAACCTGGTAGTGAAAAAAACAATTTAACAAGGAAGACAAGAGGTAGTTTATCAAACACCACTTTTTACAAGCACGAGGTTATAAAGTTTACACAGCTTTACCTGCTAGAGTTGACTGTATGTATTACTCGGAACTGATGTAAAGTTTACACAGCTTTACCTGCTAGAGCAGACTGTATATATTACTCGGAACTGATGTACAGTTTACACAGCTTTACCTGCTAGAGCAGACTGTATATATTACTCGGAACTGATGTACGGTTTACACAGCTTTACCTGCTAGAGCAGACTGTATATATTACTTGGAACTGATGTAAAGTTTACACAGCTTTACCTGCTAGAGCAGACTGTATATATTACTCGGAACTGATGTAAAGTTTACACAGCTTTACCTGCTAGAGCAGACTGTATATATTACTCGGAACTGATGTAAAGTTTACACAGCTTTACCTGCTAGAGCAGACTATATATATTACTTGGAACTGATGTAAAGTTTACACAGCTTTACCTGCTAGAGCAGACTGTATATATTACTTGGAACTGATGTAAAGTTTACACAGCTTTACCTGATACACTGTCTCTTTTAATAGGAATTGTGTTCGTTTAACAGTTAGTTCCGGTCCCAAAGAACTTTTCACTTGACCTGACGAAGCAGGTGATTTACTTATATCCTGGTTCTATCATACTGGCTATTCGCAGCAGGCAGCGTCTCAAGGTAGAGGACCCGTGATTTATACAAGCTGGCTTTCCTTGACATAAAGCACAAGATAACCTTGTCGAGAGGCTCCTTCAAAGATAATGTGTTTTTTTCACACCCAGTACTATGGATAGTTTGTATGAGACATATACACCACACCAGGATTACAGGCGGATCATTGTCTAGAAAGTGTAATCCAATCTTCGATATGATAAAATAGTGTAATCTAACCTATGATGAAAGTAAGTTAAGGTTATCTTGACTATAATGAGGTGAAGTTAGGGTTATCTTGACTATAATGAGGATAAGTTAGGGTTATCTTGACTATAAAGAGGATAAGTCAGGGTTATATTGACTATAATGAGGATAAGTTAGGGTTATCTTGACTATAATGAGGTGAAGTTAGGGTTATCTTGACTATAAAGAGGTGAAGTTAGGGTTATATTGACTATAAAGAGGTTAAGTAAAGATTATATTGACTGTAATGAGATTAAGTTAGGGATATTTTGACTATAAAAAGGTTAAGTTAAAAATATATTGACTACAATGAGGTTAAGATAGGGTTATATTGACTATAAAGGCGTTCAGTAAGGGTTATTTGACTATAAAGTAAGTTAGGGTTATCTTGACTATAAAGAGGTTAAGTAAGGGTTATATTGACTATAATGAGGATAAGTCAGAGTTATCTTGACTATAATGAGGATAAGTTAGGGTTATATTGACTATAAAGAGGTTAAGTAAGGGTTATATTGACTATAATGAGAGTTAGTTAGGGTTATATTGACTATAATGAGATTAAGGTAGGGATATTTTGACTATAATGAGGTTAAGTTAGGTTATCTTGATTATAAAGGTTATCTTATGATGGTAATGAAAATATGTTATTTGACTGTTGAGGTTAAGTTGAACTATAATAATGAGGATAAGTTAGGGTTATCTTGACTATAATGAGGATAAGTTAGGGTTATCTTGACTATAATGAGGTTAGGGTTATCTTGACTATAAAAGAGGTGAAGTTAGGGTTATCTTGACTATAAAGAGGTTACGTTAGGGTTATATTGACTATAAAGAGGTTAAGTAAAATTATATTGACTATAATGAGATAAGACTTAGGGTTATATATGACTACAATGAGGTTAAGATAGGGTTATATTGACTATAAAGAGGTTAAGTAAGGGTTATATTGACTATAATGAGGATAAGTCAGGGTTATCTTGACTATAATGAGGATAAGTTACAGTTATATTGACTATAAAGAGGTTAAGTAAGGGTTGACTATAATGAGAGTTAGTTAGGGTTATATTGACTATAATGAGATTAAGCTAGGGATATTTTGACTATAATGAGGTTAAGTTAGGTTATCTTGATTATAAAGGGGTTAAGTTAGGGTTATGTTGGCTATAATGAGATTAAGTTACTGTTATTTTGACTGTAATGAGGTTAAGTTAAGGCTATCTTGACTATAATGAGGATAAGTCAGCGTTATCTTGACTATAATGAGGATAAGTTAGGGTTATCTTGACTATAATGAGGATAAGTTAGGGTTATATTGACTATAAAGAGATTAAGTTAGAATTATATTAACTACAATGAGGTTAAGTTAGGGTTATATTGACTATAAAGAGGTTAAGTTAGGGTTATATTGACTATAATGAGAGTTAGGGTTATATTGACTATAAAGGGTTAAGTTAGGGGTTATATTGACTATAATGAGGATAAGTTAGGGTTATATTGACTATGAAGAGGTTAAGTAAGGGTTATATTGACTATAATGAGAGTTAATTAGGGTTATATTGACTACAATGAGGTTAAGTTAGGGTTATATTGACTATAAAGAGGTTAAGTAAGGGTTATCTTGACTATAATGAGGATAAGTTAGGGTTATATTGACTATAAAGAGGTTAACTTAGAATTATATTGACTACAATGAGGTTAAGTTAGGGTTATATTGACTATAAAGAAGTTAAGTTAGGGTTATATTGACTATAATGAGGATAAGTTAGGGTTATATTGACTATGAAGAGGTTAAGTAAGGGTTATATTGACTATAATGAGAGTTAATTAGGGTTATATTGACTATAATGAGATTAAGGTAGGGATATTTTGACTATAATGAGGTTAAGTTAGGTTATCTTGATTATAATGAGGATAAGTCAGCGTTATCTTGACTATAATGAGGATAAGTTAGGGTTATCTTGACTATAATGAGGATAAGTTAGGGTTATATTGACTATAAAGAGATTAAGTTAGAATTATATTAACTACAATGAGGTTAAGTTAGGGTTATATTGACTATAAAGAGGTTAACTTAGAATTATATTGACTACAATGAGGTTAAGTTAGGGTTATATTGACTATAATGAGAGTTAGTTAGGGTTATATTGACTATAATGAGATTAAGGTAGGGATATTTTGACTATAATGAGGTTAAGTTAGGTTATCTTGATTATAATGAAAATATGTCAGCGTTATCTTGACTATAATGAGGATAAGTTAGGGTTATATTGACTATAAAGAGGTTAACTTAGAATTATATTGACTACAATGAGGTTACGTTAGGGTTATATTGACTATAAAGAGGTTAAGTAAAAATTATATTGACTATGAGAGTAAGTTAGGGTTATATTGACTACAATGAGGTTAAGTTAGGGTTATATTGACTATGAAGAGGTTAAATAAGGGTTATCTTGGCTATAATGAGGATAAGTTAGGGTTATATTGACTATAAAGAGGTTAAGTAAGGGTTATCTTGATTATAAAGGGGTTAAGTTAGGGTTATGTTGGCTATAATGAGATTAAGTTACTGTTATTTTGACTGTAATGAGGTTAAGTTAAGGCTATCTTGACTATAATGAGGATAAGTCAGCGTTATCTTGACTATAATGAGGATAAGTTAGGGTTATCTTGACTATAATGAGGATAAGTCAGGGTTATGTTGACTATAAAGAGATTAAGTTAGAATTATATTCACTACAATGAGGTTAACTTAGAATTATATTGACTACAATGAGGTTAAGTTAGGGTTATATTGACTATAAAGAGGTTAAGTAAGGGTTATATTGACTATGAGAGTAAGTTAGAGTTATATTGACTACAATGAGGATAAGTTAGGGTTATATTGACTATAAAGAGGTTAAGTTAGGGTTATATTGACTATAATGAGAGTTAGTTAGGGTTATATTGACTATAATGAGATTAAGGTAGGGATATCTTGACTATAATGAGGATAAGTCAGCGTTATCTTGACTATAATGAGGATAAGTTAGGGTTATCTTGACTATAATGAGGTGAAGTTAGGGTTATCTTGACTATAAAGAGGTGAAGTTAGGGTTATATTGACTATAAAGAGGTTAAGTAAAGATTATATTGACTGTAATGAGATTAAGTTAGGGATATTTTGACTATAAAAAGGTTAAGTTAAAAATATATTGAGTACAATGAGGTTAAGATAGGGTTATATTGACTATAAAGGCGTTCAGTAAAGGTTATCTTGACTATAATGAAAGTAAGTTAGGGTTATCTTGACTATAATGAGATTAAGGTAGGGATATTTTGACTATAATGAGGTTAAGTTAGGTTATCTTGATTATAAAGGGGTTAAGTTAGGGTTATGTTGGTTATAATGAGATTAAGTTACTGTTATTTTGACTGTAATGAGGTTAAGTTAGGGCTATCTTGACTATAATGAGGATAAGTCAGCGTTATCTTGACTATAATGAGGATAAGTTAGGGTTATCTTGACTATAATGAGGATAAGTTAGGGTTATATTGACTATAAAGAGATTAAGTTAGAATTATATTAACTACAATGAGGTTAAGCTAGGGTTATATTGACTATAAAGAGGTTAACTTAGAATTATATTGACTACAATGAGGTTAAGTTAGGGTTATATTGACTATAAAGAAGTTAAGTTAGGGTTATATTGACTATAAAGAGGTTAAGTAAGAGTTATATTGACTATGAGGGTAAGTTAGGGTTATATAGACTACAATGAGGTTAAGTTAGGGTTATATTGACTATAAAGAGGTTAAGTAAGGGTTATCTTGACTATAATGAGGATAAGTTAGGGTTATATTGACTATGAAGAGGTTAAGTAAGGGTTATATTGACTATAATGAGAGTTAGTTAGGGTTATATTGACTATAATGAGATTAAGGTAGGGATATTTTGACTATAATGAGGTTAAGTTAGGTTGTCTTGATTATAATGAGGATAAGTCAGCGTTATCTTGACTATAATGAGGATAAGTTAGGGTTATCTTGACTATAATGAGGATAAGTTAGGGTTATATTGACTATAAAGAGGTTAACTTAGAATTATATTGACTACAATGAGGTTAAGTTAGGGTTATATTGACTATAAAGAGGTTAAGTAAAAATTATATTGACTATGAGTTAAGTTAGAATTATATTGACTACAATGAGGTTAAGTTAGGGTTATATTGACTATAAAGAGGTTAAATAAGGGTTATCTTGACTATAATGAGGATAAGTTAGGGTTATATTGACTATAAGAGGTTAAGTAAGGGTTATCTTGACTATAATGAGAGTTAATTAGGGTTATATTGACTATAATGAGATTAAGAGGGATATTTTGACTATAATGAGGTTAGGGTTATATTATAAAGGGGTGACTATAAATGAGATTAAGTTACTGTTATTTTGACTTAATGAGGTTAAGTTAAGGCTATTTTGACTATAATGAGGATAAGTCAGCGTTATCTTGACTATAATGAGGATAAGTTAGGGTTATCTTGACTATAATGAGGATAAGTTAGGGTTATGTTGACTATAAAGAGATTAAGTTAGAATTATATTCACTACAATGAGGTTAACTTAGAGACAACAATGAGGTTAAGTTAGGGTTATATTGACTATAAAGAGGTTAAGTAAGGGTTATATTGACTATGAGAGTAAGTTAGAGTTATATTGACTACAATGAGGATAAGTTAGGGTTATATTGACTATAAAGAGGTTAAGTTAGGGTTATCTTGACTATAATGAGGTGAAGGGTTATCTTGACTATAAAGAGGTGAAGTTAGGGTTATATTGACTATAAAGACATTATATTGACTGAATGAGATAAGTTAGGGATATTTTGACTATAAAAGGTTAAGTTAAAAATATATTGAACAATGAGGTTAAGATAGGGTTATATTGACTATAAAGGTTATATCTTGACTATAATGAAAGTAAGTTAGGGTTATCTTGACTATAATGAGATTATAGGGATTGACTATAATGAGGTTAAGTTAGGTTATCTTGATTATTTTGGGTTATGTTGGTTATAATGAGATTAAGTTACTGTTATTTTGACTTAATGAGGTTAAGTTAGGGCTATCTTGACTATAATGAGGATAAGTCAGCGTTATCTTGACTATAATGAGGATAAGTTAGGGTTATCTTGACTATAATGAGGATAAGTTAGGGTTATATTGACTATAAAGAGATTAAGAATTATATTAACTACAATGAGGTTATTATATTGACTATAAAGAGGTTAACTTAGAATTATATTGACTACAATGAGGTTAAGTTAGGGTTATATTGACTATAAAGAAGTTAAGTTAGGGTTATATTGACTATAAAGAGGTTAAGTAAGAGTTATATTGACTATGAGGGTATTAGGGTATATAGACTACAATGAGGTTAAGTTAGGGTTATATTGACTATAAAGAGGTTAAGTAAGGGTTATCTTGACTATAATGAGGATAAGTTAGGGTTATATTGACTATAAAGAGGTTAACTTAGAATTATATTGACTACAATGAGGTTATTATTGACTATAAAGAGTTAAGTTAGGGTTAGACTATAAAGAGGTTAAGTTATATTGACTATGAGGGTAAGTTAGGGTTATATAGACTACAATGAGGTTAAGTTAGGGTTATATTGACTATAAAGAGGTTAAGTTAGGTTATCTTGATTATAATGTTATCTTGAAGAGAGGTTATAATGAGAGATAAATTATATTGACAGCTATAATGAGGTTATCTTGACTATCTTGACTATGAGGATAAGTTAGGGTTATCTTGACTATAATGAGGATAAGTTAGGGTTATATTGACTATAAAGAGATTAAGTTAGAATTATATTAACTACAATGAGGTTAAGTTAGGGTTATATTGACTATAAAGAGGTTAACTTAGAATTATATTGACTACAATGAGGTTAAGTTAGGGTTATATTGACTATAAAGAGGTTAAGTTAGGGTTATATTGACTATAATGAGAGTTAGTTAGGGTTATATTGACTATAATGAGATTAAGGTAGGGATATTTTGACTATAATGAGGTTAAGTTAGGTTATCTTGATTATAATGAAAATATGTCAGCGTTATCTTGACTATAATGAGGATAAGTTAGGGTTATCTTGACTATAATGAGGATAAGTTAGGGTTATATTGACTATAAAGAGATTAAGTTAGAATTATATTCACTACAATGAGGTTAAGTTAGGGTTATATTGACTATAAAGAGGTTAAGTAAGGGTTATATTGACTATAATGAGGATAAGTCAGAGTTATCTTGACTATAATGAGGATTTAGGGTTATATTGACTATAAAAGAGGTTAAGTAAGGGTTATATTGACTATAATGAGAGTTAGTTAGGGTTATATTGACTATAATGAGATTAAGGTAGGGATATTTTGACTATAATGAGGTTAAGTAAGGTTATCTTGATTATAATGAAAATATGTCAGCGTTATCTTGACTATAATGAGGTTAAGTAAGGGTTATATTGACTATAATGAGAGTTAGTTAGGGTTATATTGACTATATAGAGGTTAACGTTAGGGTTATATTGACTATAAAGAGGTTAAGTAAAAATTATATTGACTATGAGAGTAAGTTAGGGTTATATTGACTACAATGAGGTTAAGTTAGGGTTATATTGACTATAAAGAGGTTAAATAAGGGTTATCTTGGCTATAATGAGGATAAGTTAGGGTTATATTGACTATAAAGAGGTTAAGTAAGGGTTATCTTGACTATAATGAGAGTTAGTTACGGTTATATTGACTATAATGAGATTAAGCTAGGGATATTTTGACTATAATGAGGTTAAGTTAGGTTATCTTGATTATAAAGGGGTTAAGTTAGGGTTATGTTGGCTATAATGAGATTAAGTTACTGTTATTTTGACTGTAATGAGGTTAAGTTAAGGCTATCTTGACTATAATGAGGATAAGTCAGCGTTATCTTGACTATAATGAGGATAAGTTAGGGTTATCTTGACTATAATGAGGATAAGTTAGGGTTATGTTGACTATAAAGAGATTAAGTTAGAATTATATTCACTACAATGAGGTTAAGCTAGGTTATATTGACTATAAAGAGGTTAAGTTAGGGTTATATTGACTATAATGAGGTTAAGTTAGGGTTATATTGACTATAAAGAAGTTAAGTTAGGGTTATATTGACTATAAAGAGGTTAAGTAAGAGTTATATTGACTATGAGGGTAAGTTAGGGTTATATTGACTATAAAGAGGTTAAGTAAGGGTTATCTTGACTATAATGAGGATAAGTTAGGGTTATATTGACTATAAAGAGGTAAAGTAAGAGTTATATTGACTATGAGAGTAAGTTAGGGTTATATTGACTACAATGAGGTTAAGTTAGGGTTATATTGACTATAAAGAGGTTAAGTAAGGGTTATCTTGACTATAATGAGGATAAGTTAGGGTTATATTGACTATAAAGAGGTTAAGTAAGGGTTATATTGACTATAATGAGAGTTAAGTTAGGGTTATATTGACTATAATGAGATTAAGGTAGGGATATTTTGACTATAATGAGGTTAAGTTAGGTTGTCTTGATTATAATGAGGATAAGTCAGCGTTATCTTGACTATAATGAGGATAAGTTAGGGTTATCTTGACTATAATGAGGATAAGTTAGGGTTATATTGACTATAAAGAGGTTAACTTAGAATTATATTGACTACAATGAGGTTAAGTTAGGGTTATATTGACTATAAAGAGGTTAAGTAAAAATTATATTGACTATGAGAGTAAGTTAGGGTTATATTGACTACAATGAGGTTAAGTTAGGGTTATATTGACTATAAAGAGGTTAAATAAGGGTTATCTTGGCTATAATGAGGATAAGTTAGGGTTATATTGACTATAAAGAGGTTAAGTTAGGGTTATATTGACTATAATGAGGAGTAAGTTAGGGTTATATTGACTATAATGAGATTAAGTTAGGGATATTTTGACTATAATGAGGTTAAGTTAGGTTATCTTGATTATAAAGGGGTTAAGTTAGGGTTATATTGACTATAATGAGATTAAGTTACTGTTATTTTGACTGTAATGAGGTTAAGTTAAGGCTATTTTGACTATAATGAGGATAAGTCAGCGTTATCTTGACTATAATGAGGATAAGTTAGGGTTATATTGACTATAAAGAGGTTAAGTTAGGATTATATTGACTATAAAGAGATTAAGTTAGGGATATATTGACTATAAAAAGGTTAAGTTAAAATTATATTGACAACAATGAGGTTAAGATAGGGTTATATTGACTATAAAGAGGTTAAGTAAGGGTTATATTGACTATAATGAAAGTAAGTTAGGGTTATATTGACTATAATGAGGATAAGGTAGGGATATTGACTATAATGAGGTTAAGTTAGGGTTATCTTGACTATAATGAGAGTTAGTTAGGGTTATATTGACTATAATGAGATTAAGTTACTGTTATTTTGACTATAATGAGGTTAAGTTAGCGTTATCTTGACTATAATGAGGATAAGTTAGGTTATCTTGACTATAATGAGGATAAGTTAGGGTTATCTTGACTATAAAGAGGTAAGTTAGGGTTATATTGACTATAAAGAGGTTAAGTAAAGATTATATTGACTACAATGAGATTAAGTTAGGGATATTTTGACTATAAAGAGGTTAAGTTAAAATATATTGACTACAATGAGGTTAAGTTAGGGTTATATTGACTATAAAGGCGTTCAGTAAAGGTTATCTTGACTATAATGAAAGTAAGTTAGGGTTATCTTGACTATAGAGATTAAGTTAGGGATATATTGACTATAATGAGGTTAAGTTAGGGTTATATTGATTATAAAGAGATTAAGGTAGGGATATTTTGACTATAATGAGATTAAGTTACTGTTATTTTGACTTAATGAGGTTAAGTTAGGTTGTCTTGATTATAATGAGGATAAGTCAGCGTTATCTTGACTATAATGAGGATAAGTTAGGGTTATCTTGACTATAATGAGGAGAAGTTAGGGTTATGTTGACTATAAAGAGATTAAGTTAGAAGTATATTAACTACAATGAGGTTAAGTTAGGGTTATATTGACTATAAAGAGGTTAAGTAAGGGTTATCTTGACTATAATGAGGATAAGTTAGGGTTATATTGACTATAAGAGGTTAAGTAAGGGTTATATTGACTATAAAGAGGTTAATTAGGGTTATATTGACTATAAGGAGTTAAGGTAGGGATATTTTGACTATAATGAGGTTAAGTTAGGGTTATCTTGATTATAATGAGGATAAGTCAGCGTTATCTTGACTATAATGAGGATAAGTTAGGGTTATCTTGACTATAATGAGGAGAAGTTAGGGTTATGTTGACTATAAAGAGATTAAGTTAGAATTATATTCACTAGAATGAGGTTAAGTTAGGGTTATATTGACTATAAAGAGAGTTAATTAGGGTTATATTGACTATAATGAGATTAAGTTACTGTTATTTTGACTGTAATGAGGTTAAGTTAAGGCTATCTTGACTATAATGAGGATAAGTCAACGTTATCTTGACTATAATGAGGATAAGTTAGGGTTATATTGACTATGAAGAGGTTAAGTAAGGGTTATATTGACTATAATGAGAGTTAATTAGGGTTATATTGACTATAATGAGATTAAGTTACTGTTATTTTGACTGTAATGAGGTTAAGTTAAGGCTATCTTGACTATAATGAGGATAAGTCAACGTTATCTTGACTATAATGAGGATAAGTTAGGGTTATCTTGACTATAATGAGGATAAGTTAGGGTTATGTTGACTATAAAGAGATTAAGTTAGAATTATATTCACTACAATGAGGTTAAGTTAGGGTTATATTGACTATAAAGAGGTTACGTAAGGGTTATATTGACTATAAAGAGGTTAACTTAGAATTATATTGACTACAATGAGGTTAAGTTAGGGTTATATTGACTATAAAGAAGTTAAGTTAGGGTTATATTGACTATAAAGAGGTTAAGTAAGAGTTATATTGACTATGAGAGTAAGTTAGGGTTATATAGACTACAATGAGGTTAAGTTAGGGTTATATTGACTATAAAGAGGTTAAGTAAGGGTTATCTTGACTATAATGAGGATAAGTTAGGGTTATATTGACTATAAAGAGGTTAACTTGGAATTATATTGACTACAATGAGGTTAAGTTAGGGTTATATAGACTATAAAGAAGTTACGTTAGGGTTATATTGACTATAAAGAGGTTAAGTAAGGGTTATCTTGACTATAATGAGGATAAGTTAGGGTTATATTAACTATGAAGTGGTTAAGTAAGGGTTATATTGACTATAATGAGAGTTAATTAGGGTTATATTGACTATAATGAGATTAAGGTAGGGATATTTTGACTATAATGAGGTTAAGTTAGGTTATCTTGATTATAATGAGGATAAGTCAGCGTTATCTTGACTATAATGAGGATAAGTTAGGGTCATCTTGACTATAATGAGGATAAGTTAGGGTTATATTGACTATAAAGAGATTAAGTTAGAATTATATTAACTACAATGAGGTTAAGTTAGGGTTATATTGACTATAAAGAGGTTAACTTAGAATTATATTGACTACAATGAGGTTAAGTTAGGGTTATATTGAGTATAAAGAGGTTAAGTTAGGGTTATATTGTCTATAATGAGAGTTAGGGTTATATTGACTATAATGAGATTAAGGTAGGGATATGTTGACTATAATGAGGTTAAGTTAGGTTATCTTGATTATAATGAAAATATGTCAGCGTTATCTTGACTATAATGAGGATAAGTTAGGGTTATCTTGACTATAATGAGGATAAGTTAGGGTTATATTGACTATAAAGAGATTAAGTTAGAATTATATTAACTACAATGAGGTTAAGTTAGGGTTATATTGACTATATAGAGGTTAACTTAGAATTATATTGACTACAATGAGGTTAAGTTAGGTTATCTTGATTATAATGAAAATATGTCAGCGTTATCTTGACTATAATGAGGATAAGTTAGGGTTATATTGACTATAAAGAGATTAAGTTAGAATTATATTAACTACAATGAGGTTAAGTTAGGGTTATATTGACTATAAAGAGGTTAACTTAGAATTATATTGACTACAATGAGGTTAAGTTAGGGTTATATTGACTATAAAGAGGTTAAATAAGGGTTATATTGACTATAAAGAGGTTAAGTAAAAAATTATATTGACTATGGGTAAGTTAGGGTTATATTGACTACAATGAGGTTAAGTTAGGGTTATATTGACTATAGGGTTAAATAAGGGTTATCTTGGCTATAATGAGGATAAGTTAGGGTTATATTGACTATAAAGAGGTTAAGTAAGGGTTATCTTGACTATAATGAGAGTTAGTTATGGTTATATTGACTATAATGAGATTAAGCTAGGGATATTTTGACTATAATGAGGTTAAGTTAGGTTATCTTGATTATAAAGGGGTTAAGTTATGGTTATGTTGGCTATAATGAGATTAAGTTACTGTTATTTTGACTGTAATGAGGTTAAGTTAGGGCTATCTTGACTATAATGAGGATAAGTCAGCGTTATCTTGACTATAATGAGGATAAGTTGGGGTTATCTTGACTATAATGAGGATAAGTTAGGGTTATGTTGACTGTAATGAGGGTAAGTTAGGGTTATGTTGACTATAAAGAGATTAAGTTAGAATTATATTTACTACAATGAGGTTAAGTTAGGTTATATTGACTATAAAGAGGTTAAGTAAAAATTATATTGACTAAGAGAGTAATTTAGGGTTATATTGACTACAATGAGGTTAAGTTAGGGTTATATTGACTATAAAGAGGTTAAATAAGGGTTATCTTGACTATGAGAGTAAGTTAGGGTTATCTTGACTATAATGAGATTAAGGTAGGGATATTTTGACTATAATGAGGTTAAGTTAGGTTATCTTGATTATAAAGGGGTTAAGTTAGGGTTATGTTGGTTATAATGAGATTAAGTTACTGTTATTTTGAAACATTTAGTAACTCTGTATCCTGTGTTGACTGTAGAAACATTTAGTAACTCTGTACCCTGTCTTGACTGTAGAAACATTTAGTAACTCTGTGTCCTGTCTCGACTGTAGAAACATTTAGTAACTCTGTGTCCTGTCTCGACTGTAGAAACATTTAGTAACTCTGTGTCCTGTCTGGACTGTAGTATCATTTAGTAACTCTGTGTCCTGTCTCGACTGTAGAAACATTTAGTAACTCTGTACCCTGTCTCGACTGTAGAAACATTTAGTAACTCTGTGTCCTGTCTGGACTGTAGTATCATTTAGTAACTCTGACTGTAGTAACTCATTTAGTAACTCTGTGTCCTGTCTCCCTGTCTCGACTGTAGAAACATTTAGTAACTCTGTAGTAACTCTGTGTCCTGTCTCGACTGTAGAAACATTTAGTAACTCTGTGTCCTGTCTCGACTGTAGAAACATTTAGTAACTCTGTGTCCTGTCTCTACTATGGAAACATTTAGTAACTCTGTGTCCTGTCTCGACTGTAGTAACTCTGTGCCCTTCTCGACTGTAGAAACATTTAGTAACTCTGTGTCCTGTCTCTACTTTAGTAACTGTACCCTGACTCTGTGTCCTGTCTCGACTGTAGAAACATTTAGTAACTCTGTGTCCTGTCTCGACTGTAGAAACATTTAGTAACTCTGTGTCCTGTCTCGACTGTAGAAACATTTAGTAACTCTGTATCCTGTCTCGACTGTAGAAACATTTAGTAACTCTGTACCCTGTCTCGACTGTAGAAACATCTAGTAACTCTGTACTGTAGAAACATTTAGTAACTCTGTACCCTGTCTCGACTGTTTCGACTGTAGAAACATTTAGTAACTGTGTCCTGTCTCGACTGTCCTGTCTCGACTGTAGAAACATTTAGTAACTCTGTATCCTGTCTCGACTGTAGAAACATTTAGTAACTCTGTACCCTGTCTCGACTGTAGAAACATTTAGTAACTCTGTACCCTGTCTCGACTGTAGAAACATTTAGTAACTCTGTGTCCTGTCTCGACTGTAGAAACATTTAGTAACTCTGTGTCCTGTCTCGACTGTAGAAACATTTAGTATCTCTGTGTCCTGTCTCGACTGTAGAAACATCTAGTAACTCTGTGTCCTGTCTCGACTGTAGAAACATTTAGTAACTCTGTGTCCTGCCTCGACTGTAGAAACATTTAGTGGCTCTGTGTCCTGTCTCGACTGTAGAAACATCTAGTAACTCTGTGTCCTGTCTCTACTGTACAAACTAAAGAATAGTTAGTGTACTTCCTTATAAGTTAAGTAATTATAAGTAATTAAAAGACCATACATTTCTATTTCATAAACTGGACTGTCTTGTAATATGGCGTCTTCTCATGTCCTTCTTCACAGTGAATATTTAATTCCAAAATGGCAGGGTAAAAAACAATTCTTACAATTCACGAACTGATTAATTATGCAGAGAACTTAAATATGTATATCATTCGACCCGGTACACCCACGCTCCGTGACAGACGTCTCGCGGGGAGTTCTATATGGAATGATTCTTATTTGTTAGCCCGACAAACTGTTAACACAGCTAGAGGGCTAAGTTTCTTGAGGGCGTGATATGTTTTGGCATAACATGTGGATACAAGAAAAGTGGACGTTTGTGTCTCAACATATTTCAACACAACCACACCAACCTGGAACTGTTACACTCACGGAACATAACCAGAACACAACCACACCAACCTGGAACTGATACACTCACGGAACATAACCAGAACACAACCACACCAAAC
This sequence comes from Tachypleus tridentatus, assembly GCF_004210375.1. NCBI lineage: Eukaryota > Metazoa > Arthropoda > Merostomata > Xiphosura > Limulidae > Tachypleus > Tachypleus tridentatus. The sequence goes on from NC_134827.1 coordinate 118,048,812, forward strand.
TGGAACTGTTACACTCACGGAACATAACCAGAACACAACCACACCAACCTGGAACTGATATATATACACTCACGGAACACAACCAGAACACAACCACACCAACCTGGAACTGATACACTCACGGAACACAACCAGAACACAACCACACCAACCAGGAACTGATACACTCACGGAACATAACCAGAACACAACCACACCAACCTGGAACTGATACACTCACGGAACACAACCACACCAACCAGGAACTGATACACTCACGGAACATAACCAGAACACAACCACACCAACCTGGAACTGTTACACTCACGGAACATAACCAGAACACAACCACACCAACCAGGAACTGATACACTCACGGAACATAACCAGAACACAACCACACCAACCTGAAACTGTTACACTCACGGAACATAACCAGAACACAACCACACCAACCTGGTATTGTTACACTCACGGAACATAACCAGAACACAACCACACCAACCTGGAACTGATACACTCACGGAACATAACCAGAACACAACCACACCAACCTGGAACTGTTACACTCACGGAACATAACCAGAACACAACCACACCAACCTGGTATTGTTACACTCACGGAACATAACTAGAACACAACCACACCAACCTGGAAATAATATACTCACGGAACATAACCAGAACACAACCACACCAACCTGGAACTGATACACTCACGGAACATAACCAGTCAGTGACGACAAAAATTGTATAAGTACGTCATGACATCAAATATAATAGAACAAGTATGTAAAAAATAACAGGTACGTCATGACATCAAATATAACAAATACACTTTCGTCTCAATAAGCCCCCAAGTGACTCAGCGGTATGTCTGCGGGCTTACAACGCTAAAAACCGAGTTTCGATACATGTGGTGGGTAGAACACACATCACCCATTGTGTAGCTTTATGTTTAATTAAAAACAACAACAACAACGCTTACGTAAACAGTATCTTAATCATACCACTATACTGGTGATGTCTATATAAACAGTATCTTAATCATACCACTATACTGGTGATGTCTATATAAACAGTATCTTAATCATACCACTATACTGGTGATGTCTATCTAAACAGTATTATATCATACCACTATACTGGTGATGTCTATATAAACAGTATCTTAATCATACCACTATACTGGTGATGTCTATATAAACAGTATCTTAATCATACCACTATACTGGTGATGTCTATATAAACAGTATCTTAATCATACCACTATACTGGTGATGTCTATATAAACAGTATCTTAATCATACCACTATACTGGTGATGTCTATATAAACAGTATCTTAATCATACCACTATACTGGTGATGTTTATATAAACAGTATCTTAATCATACCACTATACTGGTGTTGTCTATATAAACAGTATCTTAATCATACCACTATACTGGTAATGTCTATATAAACAGTATCTTAATCATACCACTATACTGGTAATGTCTATATAAACAGTATCTTAATCATACCACTATACTGGTGATGTCTATATAAACAGTATCTTAATCATACCACTATACTGGTGATGTCTATATAAACAGTATCTTAATCATACCACTATACTGGTGATGTCTATATAAACAGTATCTTAATCATACCACTATACTGGTGATGTCTATATAAACAGTATCTTAATCATACCACTATACTGGTGGTGTCTATATAAACAGTATCTTAATCATACCACTATACTGGTGATGTCTATATAAACAGTATCTTAATCATACCACTATACTGGTGATGTCTATATAAACAGTATCTTAATCATACCACTATACTGGTGATGTCTATATAAACAGTATCTTAATCATACCACTATACCGGTGATGTCTATATAAACAGTATCTTAATCATACCACTATACCGGTGATGTCTATATAAACAGTATCTTAATCATACCACTATACCGGTGATGTCTATATAAACAGTATCTTAATCATACCACTATACCGGTGATGTCTATATAAACAGTATCTTAATCATACCACTATACTGGTGGTGTCTATATAAACAGTATCTTATTCATACCACTATACTGGTGATGTCTATATAAACAGTATCTTAATCATACCACTATACTGGTGATGTCTATATAAACAGTATCTTAATCATACCACTACTCTGGTGATGTCTATATAAACAGTATCTTAATCATACCACTATACTGGTGATGTCTATATAAACAGTATCTTAATCATACCACTATACTGGTGATGTCTATATAAACAGTATCTTAATCATACCACTATACTGGTGATGTCTATATAAACAGTATCTTAATCATACCACTATACTGGTGATGTCTATATAAACAGTATCTTAATCATACCACTATACTGGTGATGTCTATATAAACAGTATCTTAATCATACCACTATACTGGTGATGTCTATATAAACAGTATCTTAATCATACCACTATACTGGTGATGTCTATATAAACAGTATCTTAATCATACCACTATACCGGTGATGTCTATATAAACAGTATCTTAATCATACCACTATACCGGTGATGTCTATATAAACAGTATCTTAATCATACCACTATACTGGTGATGTCTATATAAACAGTATCTTAATCATACCACTATACTGGTGATGTCTATATAAACGGTATCTTAATCATACCACTATACCGGTGATGTCTATATAAACAGTATCTTAATCATACCACTATACTGGTGATGTCTATATAAACAGTATCTTAATCATACCACTATACTGGTGATGTCTATATAAACAGTATCTTAATCATACCACTATACTGGTGATGTCTATATAAACAGTATCTTAATCATACCACTATACCGGTGATGTCTATATAAACAGTATCTTAATCATACCACTATACTGGTGATGTCTATATAAACAGTATCTTAATCATACCACTATACTGGTGATGTCTATATAAACAGTATCACAAGAATGGTGTTTTGTTATTATAAATTACCTCTATTAAGTACGAACGAATGCTATAATAATAGCAGACGTTACTCACTGCTATAAAACATACAGCTGGTAGTAACAGTACACGTTACTCACTGCTATAAAACATACAGCTGGTAGTAACAGTACACGTTACTCACTGCTATAAAACATACAGCTGGTAGTAACAGTACACGTTACTCACTGCTATAAAACATACAGCTGGTAGTAACAGTACACGTTACTCACTGTCATAAGACATACACCTGGTAGTAACAGTTCACGTTACTCAATGCCATAAGACATTCAGCTGGTTGTAACAGTACACGTTACTCACTGTCATAAGACATTCAGCTGGTAGTAACAGTACACGTTACTCAATGCCATAAGACATTCAGCTGGTATTTACAGTACACGTTACTCAATGTCGTAAGACATACACCTGGTAGTAACAGTACACGTTACTCAATGCCATAAGACATTCAGCTGGTTGTAACAGTACACGTTACTCACTGTCATAAGACATTCAGCTGGTAGTAACAGTACACGTTACTCAATGCCATAAGACATTCAGCTGGTATTTACAGTACACGTTACTCAATGTCATAAGACATACAGCTGGTAGTAACAGTACACGTTACTCACTGTCATAAGACATACAGCTGGTAGTAACCGTACACGTTACTCAGTGTCACTCGTCCAGTGAGTTGCTGTCACGTAGTAATGTGTTGATAGTTAACCAGACCTTCTTACTAAAATTAATAACCGCTGATAAGCAAACCTCGACGATTGATCTACAAAAAGTCGTTGTATCGATTGTAACAGTTTCCTTAGTTGTTTATACACGTGGTGCAAAGTGTGATTAGATTATGTTATGTACAAGACACTTGAAGGTTAATAGAAATATTTGAGCCTTTGAGGTGACAAGATTTGAATATTACAACCACAGCGATGTTACAGAAGCTCGTGCTGCTCTATTACCTGTAATTACATTTGTATTACTCTCACATATCCATATTAACTGTAACGGAAGATAAGTTTTTTCCCCCCTCCTTAGCTGCTCAGCGATAAGTCTGAAGATTTATAACAGTAAACATCAGCATTATACTCCTGGTGGCTACAGCACAGAGAACCTATTATGTATATTTGTGATTAACAACAAACACATAGCAGACCAGGGGCTTTTCTGCATTAAAAGAAGTGTCCGAAAGTCGATCCTGTGGGAGGTGTTCTGTCCACGCAGAAGGACGCCATATTTCCCTTTCTTTAGGATTAATTCAGTAATAAAATAAAATATATTGAGTTCTTAGCTATTCCAAAGTTTGCGGCTACTGTTACAAGGAAATCAGCGCAGGTCCCGAAATATAGTTGTCGATTGAAGAGCATTATCACGGATTAACATGAACTGACTAACAGAATATTTGGTGGGATGAACAGTTTGGGTTAGGCTATCCGTTTATTAAGTGCCCGAAAAGAAAATCCGACCTCACCCAAAGGATTACAAGAGTTCTGGTGGCTTCACGCCCTTCTCGTGCACTCTCTCACGTGACCGGAGCAAAGAAGACGGGGAACCGCCCAGTGGCTTACCGTACTTAATTCTAATAAACAACATTCGTAGAACAGCCAAACCCTACGGTTGACACGAACGAGGCAAAAACCAAAAGTTTATGTTCAAAGATGAGACGATAACAACAAAAACACGAGAGTTACTTTAAGTAGGTTGTCGACCCCTCACAGCAAGTTTATATTTCTAGCTAACATTTCCTAATACTATGCCATTGTATCTAAGATTGTTACCACGTGTTATAATACCATATATGATCCCAGCTTCTGTAATTAGGTGTGAAAACAATATACAAAAATTACCAGGTGCTGTCGTAACACCGTACATAAACTAGCTGTGTAACAAACAAATTATAATACGTTCTGTGATACCAGTGTTTCACTCTACGTTCGGTAAAACTCACTAGGATAATTGACAACTTACCACCTCTATTCATCCTTAAGTCAATTAGGTTTGGACTTTCTGCGGGAGATGGTGGTGACATCTGTCTGCGACCCAGTTCAGGTGATATTGATAAGGTCGGCGAAGATGACCGGCTTTTATTAATAGACAGGTCCACTGGCTCCATTTGAATAGGTGGGCACTCGGCCTGGACAATAATATAAACAAAATGTACACTCTTATATACACACCTGTAATAATGAAATACACTGAATGTTAACAGTCGTACACACAAACCTTTAATAATGAAGTACACTGAATGTTAACAGTCGTACACACAAATCTTTGATAATAAAATACACTGAATGTTAACAGTCGTACACACAAACCTTTGATAATAAAATACACTGAATGTTAACAGTCGTACACACAAACCTTTGATAATAAAATACACTGAATGTTAACAGTCGTACATACAAACCTTTGATAATAAAATACACTGAATGTTAACAGTCGTACATACAAACCATTGGTAATAAAATACACTGATTGTTAACAGTCGTACACACAAACCTTTGATAATAAAATACACTGATTGTTAACAGTCACACACTGTGTATTTATCCAACCTTTGATATCATACATATATGCCAAAGCAACAATTGAACGAGTCTTAAATAACATATATGCTAATACAGCGGCATGTTATCAGATATACAAACCGTGGCGCTACAGGCGACATGAGTTTGGTTCTCGACTATTCTATAAAGGTTTGTCTAGTTTATATTTACTTCAGAACAATTATTCCCGATAAGTCACGTTACAATTACTTAAGGATAATTACCCTAACTAGTTCATATGAGAGTATTCTGCACAAGTTGTTTATTCTTTCTGAAGATATGTTTATGTGAGGATATTTTATATCAAATCTTTGTACTTGTTATACACCACTTTATGGGAGGGTATTATATATATTAAGTCAGTTATTCTTATTAGATACGAGGCTATGTGAAGATACGTAATAAAAATTCAGTTATTTTGAACTTTAAATAAATATTCTACATAAATGTTTGGTTCATAAGAAGTGTTTACATGTTCAGTTCCACATGGACCGTGTTACAAACAACGGACAAACGCACAGGTGACAAGTTCCGGTTATTTAAACGCTACATTTGAAAGCAAGATAAGGTTTGTTCGTTTGTTTTGAATTTCGCGTAAAGCTACACGAGGGATATCTGCGATAGCCGTCTCTAATTTAGCAGCGTAAGACTAGAGAGAAGGCAGCTAGTCATCACCACCCACCGCCAACTCTTGGGCTACTCTTTTACCAAAGAATAGAGGTATTGACCGTCACATTATAACGCCTCCACAGCTGAAAGGGCAAGCATGTTTGGTGCGACAGGGATCCGATCCCGTGACCCTCATATTACAAGTCGAAAACCTTAACCCATCTGACCAGGCCGAGCCAGCAAGACCAGAAGGTTGTGACATGATTCGTGTCCTGTTCTTTTTTGTTATTTATAGGTGGCTATTTTAAGAAACAGAGGAAGTCCAAAAGTATTAGATGGTATTGTTACATTTGTTTGATAAATAAAAATGACACTTTCTCCGCTTTCGTCTGGAACTGAGTACAGGAATCATTGACAAGTAACTTATTAGTTAATCACATTAATGAAATGTACTATTGCAATCGTGTTTTGTTGTTACTGTTTTCTGACGCCATATGTTACGTTAAGTATTCGTAAGATGCGATTTTCAGACAGAAATTGTTTGTTTGTTAAATTTCTGTAAAGTTATTAGAGGGTTATCTACACGTTAGTCGTCCTGAATTAAGAAGTGACGGACTAGAGAGAAAACAACCAGTTAACACCACTCACTAATTCTAATCGAACACTAGGATAAATTGTCACATTATAATGTCCCGATCACTGTAAAGACGAGCATCTTCGGCGACGGAATTCGAACTCGCGATCCAATGGTTAAGAGTCGAGGCTGAAACTGCACGTTCCGATAGTGACTGCTTTCCGGCGGATTACAGCGAACTTCTCCTCCGATAGTACAACGGAAGTTAGCTACCACATGTTCCGTGTCTTTGACATTATAAATATACGTGTTACGCACCATTTAACAGGCCTTAGTAGTCCGTATATTAGAATATCGAAGAAAGTTTCTATTCTGGCTCGGCCAACGTTTGTCACTACCTACTAAAAATGTGTTACACAACACTGCGAAGACCTTTGTTTGTCACTACTCACTAAAAATGTGTTACACAACACTGCGAAGACCTTTGTTTGTTACTACCTACTAAAAATGTGTTACACAACACTGCGAAGACCTTTGTTTGTCACTACCTACTAAAAATGTGTTACACAACACTGCGAAGACCTTTGTTTGTTACTACCTACTACAAATGTGTTAGACAACACTGCCAAGACCTCTGTTTGTTTTATAGCTATTAAAAATGTGTTAGACAACACTGCTAAGACCTTTGTTTGTTTTATAGCTATTAAAAATGTGTTAAGACAACACTGCCAAGACCTCTGTTTGTTACTACCTATTAAAAATGTGTTAGACAACACTGCCAAGACCTCTGTTTGTTACTACCTATTAAAAATGTGTTAGACAACACTGCCAAGACCTTTGTTTGTTACCACCTATTAAAAATGTGTTAGACAACACTGCCAAGACCTCTGTTTGTTACCACCTATTAAAAATGTGTTAGACAACACTGCCAAGACCTTTGTTTGTTACCACCTATTAAAAATGTGTTAGACAACACTGCCAAGACCTCTGTTTGTTACTACCTATTAAAAATGTGTTAGACAACACTGCCAAGACCTTTGTTTGTTACCACCTATTAAAAATGTGTTAGACAACACTGCCAAGACCTTTGTTTGTTACCACCTATTAAAAATGTGTTAGACAACACTGCCAAGACCTTTGTTTGTTACCACCTATTAAAAATGTGTTAGACAACACTGCCAAGACCTTTGTTTGTTACCACCTATTAAAAATGTGTTAGACAACACTGCCAAGACCTCTGTTTGTTACCACCTATTAAAAATGTGTTAGACAACACTGCCAAGACCTTTGTTTGTTACCACCTATTAAAAATGTGTTAGACAACACTGCCAAGACCTTTGTTTGTTACCACCTATTAAAAATGTGTTAGACAACACTGCCAAGACCTCTGTTTGTTACCACCTATTAAAAATGTGTTAGACAACACTGCCAAGACCTTTGTTTGTTACCACCTATTAAAAATGTGTTAGACAACACTGCCAAGACCTCTGTTTGTTACTACCTATTAAAAATGTGTTAGACAACACTGCCAAGACCTTTGTTTGTTACCACCTATTAAAAATGTGTTAGACAACACTGCCAAGACCTCTGTTTGTTACCACCTATTAAAAATGTGTTAGACAACACTGCCAAGACCTTTGTTTGTTACCACCTATTAAAAATGTGTTAGACAACACTGCCAAGACCTCTGTTTGTTACCACCTATTAAAAATGTGTTAGACAACACTGCCAAGACCTTTGTTTGTTACCACCTATTAAAAATGTGTTAGACAACACTGCCAAGACCTTTGTTTGTTACCACCTATTAAAAATGTGTTAGACAACACTGCCAAGACCTCTGTTTGTTACCACCTATTAAAAATGTGTTAGACAACACTGCTAAGACCTTTGTTTGTTACCACCTATTAAAATGTGTTTAGACAACACTGCCAAGACCTCTGTTTGTTACTACCTATTAAAATGTGTTAGACAACACTGCTAAGACCTTTGTTTGTTACCACCTATTAAAATGTGTTAGACAACACTGCCAAGACCTCTGTTTGTTACCACCTATTAAAAATGTGTTAGACAACACTGCCAAGACCTTTGTTTGTTACCACCTATTAAAATGTGTTGACAACACTGCCAAGACCTCTGTTTGTTACCACCTATTAAAAATGTGTTAGACAACACTGCCAAGACCTCTGTTTGTTACCACCTATTAAAAATGTGTTAGACAACACTGCCAAGACCTTTGTTTGTTACCACCTATTAAAAATGTGTTAGACAACACTGCCAAGACCTCTGTTTGTTACTACCTATTAAAAATGTGTTAGACAACACTGCCAAGACCTCTGTTTGTTACTACCTATTAAAAATGTGTTAGACAACACTGCCAAGACCTTTGTTTGTTACCACCTATTAAAAATGTGTTAGACAACACTGCCAAGACCTCTGTTTGTTACTACCTATTAAAAATGTGTTAGACAACACTGCCAAGACCTTTGTTTGTTAGTACTTACAGAGTAAGACAAATGAATCTATATATCTTTGCATTACCACCGTGGTTATTGAAACTCGATTTTTTAACGTCATAGAGTAAAAGGTCCTAGGCTCATCACTGAACCACCAGGGGTTTGGCAACAAGACAAGTCAAATGTGACCGTTTACTATTTGTCTGTTCGTGTCTTACAATACAGTAACATTTACTATCGAGAATTTAATTAAATGTTCAATGAAAATGTTCCTTTTATCCAAACTTTTATAAAGACTTTCGTTTATACTAATTTTTACTATTCAGTTAAAACTAAAATCTAAAATACTTTCTTAATGCGGTCGAATAAAAGAAAATAAAGTTTCGTTACACCAAAATAATAAACTCAGCACTAAATACATGTTTACGTTAATGTCCAAATCATTATGAAGCATAGAAAACATCAGTCTAACCAATTGTTAATGCTAATACTGTCAATAGAGGGCGCTTTCTGTAAGTAGATCAAAAGAAACCGTTCTTGATCGAGGTAGTTTGGTAAATCGTGATTGGCAAATGCTCATTGTAACTAAATTAAATACGCTTGGAAACACTGCTGCTAGCCAGGGTTCCATAATTATGTCCTACTTATGATCCGTGTGATGACACGGATACTGAAACAGAAGTACCTTGAAGTTACAACTGATTGTTTTGTCAATAGTTAAACATGCTGTCCGATAATGGGCGTATCCAACTCTAATTCTGCAGAATATTGGACACAAATCAAAGTAAAACGTTCTGCTTTTTTGTACATTGAAAACATACCAATTAAAGCAACGAAGAACTTAGTTTATTTATGGTCGTCAGTAATGTTTTTAATACACATATAATCTACTATTTCTGAGTGTTAATTGAAACGAAGAAGGTCCTAATATAACCCACGGTAACTTCTTTTAAAGACATAAAAAAGTTCGAAGTGTCAATTATCGTGGCTTTACCAAAATCTTAAAACCTGGTGTGATGATAACTTCTGAAACGGAAACTTGTAAATTTGCCTTCTCAAATTATTAATATAATACCACAAGAGATATATTTTTAAATAACAAAGTCTTACTCTATAAACTGACCAACGATCTTAAACTGCATGACTTGAGGAACTTATATCGTTTTCTGTAAGCCTAGTTGATGGACCTAACTTTGTATAAAATTTTAACAAAAAACAAAATGAAAACGACACCTACCTCTTTGGAGTTCATCATCTGATGCATACAATGTGGGTCTAAGTTCACCTCAGACCCCGGAGTGATAATTAGAGTTACGCCCTCACGCTGAAAAGGAAAGAACAAGACCTTTAGCACCCAGTTTTAATAACGGTCATACTACACCCACTTTCACTACAAAACCTTTAAAAAGCAAGCAACAAATTATCCAATCAATAATGTAAAATGAAACTCTACTATTAAATTGACAGCATTTTATTGTGTTATAGGTGCTAAGTACAGCCTGGTGTTAGATAAGTATTATTGTATTACAATACACAAGATGTTGAGGAGACTCCAAGTAAGATAAGCTTCGTTCTTTGAAAACTTCCACGATCAGTCTTGTCCACTGTTTACTACACGTGTAAATACAACACTTTAATATTAACACTTCAATCTGTTATTTTCTACACGTGTAAATACAACACTTTAATATTAACACTTCAATCTGTTATTTTCTACACGTAAATACAACACTTTAATAACGATTACGTGCGGGGTGAATATTATATGTCTGACATTATTTCGTTTTCTGCTGTTACCTTACCCAGTCGTTTCATGTTTAGTCATTTTAAATAAGCTACAATGTACCATTAACACTTTCACGTTTGATTCCGCTTAGCTTTAGGCCTAATACAGGATGTAACTTGAAATATTAATTACAACCTTCTACAGGTATCAATTTAATTTAAAGAAAATATTGAAACGTTACAAGTTATTTTCCTCACGTCTGAACAAGTGTTCGTAGCTTTGTAACTACTACAATTAAATACAAAAATGAATCTAGATAAAATGGTAGTGTACTGTCAGCGGTTACACGTTAAGTCTAAGTGGTGAAGTGTCTGTAACTATTACAATTAAATACAAGAATGAATGTAGAATGGTAGTGTACTGTCAGCTGTTACATGTTAAGCCTAAGTGGTGAAGTGTCTGTAACTAGCACTGTTAAATACAAGGATGAATGTAGAATGGTAGTGTACTGTCAGCTTTTTCACGTTAAGCCTAAGTGGTGAAGTGTCTGTAACTATTACAATTAAATACAAGGATGAATGTAAAATGGTAGTGTACTGTCAGCGGTTACACGTTAAGCCTAAGTGGTGAAGTGTCTGTAACTATCACTGTTAAATACAAAAAAAAATGAATCTAGATAAAATGGTAGTGTACTTGTCAGCTGTTACACGTTGCCCAAGTGGTGAAGTGTCTGTAACCAGCACTGTTAAATACAAGGATGAATGTAGAATGGTAGTGTACCGTCAGCTGTTAACGTTAAGCCTAGAGTGGTGAAGTGTCTGTAACTAGCACTGTTAAATACAAGGATGAATGTAGAATGGTAGTGTACTGTCAGCTGTTACACGTTAAGCCTAAGTGGTGAAGTGTCTGTAACTAGCACTGTTAAATACAAGGATGAATGTAGAATGGTAGTGTACTGTCAGCTGTTACACGTTAAGCCTAAGTGGTGAAGTGTCTGTAACTATTACAATTAAATACAAGGATGAATGTAGAATGGTAGTGTACTGTCAGCGGTTACACGTTAAGCCTAAGTGGTGAAGTGTCTGTAACTAGCACTGTTAAATACAAAAATGAATCTAGATAAAATGGTAGTGTACTGTCAGCTGTTACACGTTAAGCCTAAGTGGTGAAGTGTCTGTAACTAGCACTGTTAAATACAAGGATGAATGTAGAATGGTAGTGTACTGTCAGCTGTTACACGTTAAGCCTAAGTGGTGAAGTGTCTGTAACTGGCACTGTTAAATACAAGGATGAATGTAGAATTATAGTGTATTGACGACTGTTATACGTTAAGCATAAATTGTGACGTAAACTCTAAGCTAGAAAAAGTAAACAAACTTTGAGAATGGCGTAGAGAGACATCGCGTATGTGTTTTGATTTGTGTGATAAATTGTATTGTAACTGTAGAATACGGGAGACATCAACTCACGCATTTGAACATCAATATGGTGAGAAACACCTAGTGAAGGGAGGGTGTAGTTAGCCCGTCGCTTTGGATAGGAACTAAGATGAAAATTATTTTGCTTTATTAGTTATTTTAAATTTCGGCAATGAAAGTGTTCCATCCTGTCACAGGTACACCTCTATCTGGCGTCATGAAACAAACGACATAACCAAATACGGCCTTCACCGAATTGAGGTATTTTTTTCGAGATAATGAATGCTTTTTACTATAGAGACTCTGAGAAGACACCACTATCGACACCAGGGAAACCAAACCACGCCTCGTACAGTAATTCAGTACGTACAATTTTCACATTTCACTGCACGTGAATGGTATGACGCACGATCGGTCGTTACGGACGCTGCTACCAATCCGTAAATCGTCACGTGGCTTGCGTCCTAGTAGCAGGTCATGTCTTCGGTGCAGCACACTATTAAAGAAATTCTTGGCGCAAGAACTATAAACACACACAAATCAATAAAACGCGTGTTAAACTTTTTCTAGGATGTACTTTGTATCATCACTGAACCTTAAAGTGTCAGTAACAGACAATACAATACATACTCCAGTGAATAATTGAAGATACAGAGTAGTGCCACACAGACGTTACCTTTCAAAAAATCTTTACGTTTTGTTATGGAATCATCACCAGCTAGCAGTTAAAACATTGAATAAAGTACCACCGTGAGATGGATCTTACAATAGTGGATAAAGTATCACCGCGAGATGGATCTTACAATGGTGATATAAAGTACCACCGTGAGATGGATCTTACAATAGTGGATAAAGTATCACCGTGAGATGGATCTTACAATGGTGATATAAAGTACTACCGTGAGATGGATCTTACAATAGTGGATAAAGTACCACCGCGAGATGGATCTTACAATAGTGGATAAAGTACCACCGCGAGATGGATCTTACAATGGTGATATAAAGTACCACCGCGAGATGGATATTAAAGCACTCCTCAAAGTACCAGTGCCAGATGAATGTTAAAATATTGGATAAAGTATCACCGCCAGATGGATATTACAAAAGTAGATTAAGTATATGTGTGTTGTCTTATAGCAAAGCCACATCGGGCTATCTGTTGATTCCACCAAAGGGAATCGAACCCCTGATTTTAGCGTTGTAAATCCGTAGCCTATACTAGCGGGGGTAAATTAAGTATCATTTCAATATACATTTCAACAGAAACAAGTGAAAACAGAGTAAAGTGTAAAACGGAAAGAACCATCACTGGATACAGAACGATAACATATTGTACGTTATCCATTGAATTATGACAAGTTACATTAACATATACAACCATAACTGTTCAGTGCCATCTAAAACCAGCAAACGCAAACATAAATTCAATGGTTTTCTAATATCACTTGAAATCAAATAAATATTGAGCTTTTATAAACAATTCGTTTCTAACATGATATAAATAAAGGTCAATAGTGTTGCAATGACCAAACTGACACACGAAACCGTCACGTGACAGGGAGAGCACGTAATGCCCCAGGTCAGGGCAAGCGGCAGCACTTGTAATGAATGGAATGATAAACCCCCACGTGTAAGTTATATCGCCAGCTGTCTTGTAGCCACCCACCACCACCCCCAAATACCTAAAATACATCAAGTAGACCTTGTGGTGACCAAGCCTTCATTGTCCGGTGAGCACATACAGCCAGCACGTGATTTTATGTGCGAGTACATATATATATATATATATTAAAACTAAGAAAACGAATGATTAAATCGTTGACTCGTCCCTGACTCTCAACCCCAGGTACGAGTCCAGCTTTATGTTTATATTGTATTTCTTTGCGTCATAATAAACACTGCGCCATTTTCAACCTATGGTCAAAGGAAGATTTCAACCGGCAAACCAGCCAACACAATAAAGTACAGAGCCCCTTAGCAGCTGGCCTACCCTCCCCCGACATCTGTCGTGCCGTCTAGACGCTCCCTACCCAAGGGAACGCGTGGGGTGGAGTCGATCCACCCTTTTGTTTAAGGTTTCGTAGCGACAGCTGCTGTCGGGAACAAATTTGGCTTCAAGATCTAGTTCT
>NC_134827.1:118063747-118119123 GCF_004210375.1 Tachypleus tridentatus
GTAGTAGTACTGTTGTCACCTAGGAACACTAACTGTCACCTACTGTAGTAGTGCAATTGTTGTCACTAGGAACAGTAACTAACTATACTGTAGTAGTAGTACTGTTGTCACTAGAAACAGTAACTATACTGTAGTAGTACTGTTGTCACTACCAGAACAGTAACTATATATCGTAGTAGTACTGTTGTCACTAGGAACAGTAACTATACTGTAGTAGTACTGTTGTCACTAGGAACAGTAACTATACTCGTAGTAGTACTGTTGTCACTAGGAACAGTAACTGTAGTAGTAATTGTTGTAGTAACTATACTGTAGTAGTACTGTTGTCACAGTAACCAGGAACAGTAACCATACCATACTGTAGTAGTACTGTTGTCACCAGGAACAGTAACCATACTGTAGTAGTACTGTTGTCACTAGGAACAGTAACTATACTGTAGTAGTACTGTTGTCACCAGGAACACTAACTATACTGTAGTAGTACTGTTGTCACTAGGAACAGTAACTATACTGTAGTAGTACTGTTGTCACCAGGAACAGTAACCATACTGTAGTAGTACTGTTGTCACCAGGAACAGTAACCGTAGTATACTGCCATCACTGTAGTAGTACTGTTGTCACCAGGAACAGTAACATAATACTGTAGTAGTACTGTTGTCACTAGGAACAGTAACAATTCTGTAGTATTACTGTTGTCACCAGGAACAGTAACTATACTGTAGTAGTACTGTTGTCACTGTCACTCAGGAACAGTAACTATACCGTAGTAGTACTGTTGTCACTAGGAACAGTAACTATATACTGTAGTAGTACTGTTGTCACTAGGAACAGTAACTATACTGTAGTAGTAATTGTTGTAGGAACAGTAACTATACTGTAGTAGTTGTCACCAGGAACAGTAACTATACCTGTAGTAGTACTGTTGTCACTAGGAACAGTAACTATACTGTAGTAGTACTGTTGTCACCAGGAACAAGTAACCATACTGGAACTGTTGTCACCAGGAACAGTAACTATACATAACTACATACTGTAGTAGTACTGTTGTCACCAGGAACAGTAACCTATACTGTAGTGTAGTAGGAACAGTAACTATACCGTAGTAGTACTGTTGTCACCAGGAACAGTAACTATACTGTAGTAGTACTGTTGTCACTAGGAACAGTAACTATACTGTAGTAGTACTGTTGTCACCAGGAACAGTAAACCATACTGTATACTGTAGTAGTAACCATACCAGTAGTAATTGTTGTCACCAGGAACAGTAACTATACTGTAGTAGTCACCTAGAACAGTACTGTTGTCACTAGAACAGTAACTATACTGTAGTAGTACTGTTGTCACTAGGAACAGTAACTATACTGTAGTAGTACTGTTGTCACTAGGAACAGTAACTATACTGTAGTAGTACTGTTGTCACTAGGAACAGTAAACTATACTGTTGTAGTAGTACTGTTGTCACCAGGAACAGTAACTATACTGTAGTAGTACTGTTGTCACCAGGAACAGTAACCACGTAGTATACTGTAGTAGTACTGTTGTCACCAGGAACAGTAACTATACTGTAGTAGTACTGTTGTCACCTAGGAACAGTAACTATAGCAACTGTAGTAGTACTGTTGTCACTAGGAACAGTAACTATAATTGTAGTAGTACTGTTGTCACTAGGAACAGTAACTATACTGTAGTAGTACTGTTGTCACCAGGAACAGTAACTATACTGTAGTAGTAGTAGTAACTGTTGTCACCAGGAACAGTAACTATACCTGTAGTAGTACTGTTGTCACCAGGAACAGTAACTATACTGTAGTAGTACTGTTGTCACCAGGAACAGTAACTATACTGTAGTAGTACTGTTGTCACCAGGAACAGTAACAGGAACATACCTGTAGTAGTACTGTTGTCACCAGGAACAGTAACAGGAACATACTGTAGTAGTACTGTTGTCACCAGGAACAGTAACTATACTGTAGTAGTACTGTTGTCACTAGGAACAGTAACTATACCTGTAGTAGTACTGTTGTCACTAGGAACAGTAACTATACTGTAGTAGTACTGTTGTCACTAGGAACAGTAACTATACTGTAGTAGTACTGTTGTCACTAGGAACAGTAACTATACTGTAGTAGTACTGTTGTCACTAGGAACAGTAACTATAACTATACTGTAGTAGTACTGTTGTCACCAGGAACAGTAACTATACTGTAGTAGTACTGTTGTCACTAGGAACAGTAACTATACTGTAGTAGTACTGTTGTCACTAGGAACAGTAACTGTACTGTAGTAGTACTGTTGTCACTAGGAACAGTAACTATACTGTAGTAGTACTGTTGTCACTAGGAACAGTAACTATGCTGTAGTAGTACTGTTGTCACTAGGAACAGTAACTATACTGTAGTAGTACTGTTGTCACCAGGAACACTAACAGTAACTGTTGTCACTAGGAACAGTAACTATACTGTAGTAGTACTGTTGTCACTAGGAACAGTAACTATACCTGTAGTAGTACTGTTGTCACTAGGAACAGTAACTATACTGTAGTAGTACTGTTGTCACCAGGAACAGTAACTATACTGTAGTAGTACTGTTGTCACTAGGAACACTAACTATCACTGTTGTCAGGAACAGTAACTGTACTGTAGTAGTACTGTTGTCACCAGGAACAGTAACTATACTGTAGTAGTACTGTTGTCACTAGAACAGTAACTATACTGTAGTAGTACTGTTGTCACTAGGAACAGTAACTATACTGTAGTAGTACTGTTGTCACCAGGAACAGTAACTATACCTGTAGTAGTACTGTTGTCACCAGGAACAGTAACTATACCGTAGTAGTACTGTTGTCACCAGGAACAGTAACTATACCTGTAGTAGTACTGTTGTCACCTAGGAACAGTAACTATACTGTAGTAGTACTGTTGTCACCAGGAACAGTAACTATACTGTAGTAGTACTGTTGTCACCAGGAACAGTAACTATACTGTAGTAGTACTGTTGTCACCAGGAACAGTAACTATACTGTAGTAGTACTGTTGTCACTAGGAACAGTAACTGTTGTCATCTAGGAACAGTAACTGTAGTAGTACTGTTGTCACTAGGAACAGTAACTATACTGTAGTAGTACTGTTGTCACCAGGAACAGTAACTATACTGTAGTAGTACTGTTGTCACTAGGAACAGTAACTATACTGTAGTAGTACTGTTGTCACCAGGAACAGTAACTATACTGTAGTAGTACTGTTGTCACTAGGAACAGTAACTATACTGTAGTAGTACTGTTGTCACCAGGAACAGTAACTATACTGTAGTAGTACTGTTGTCACCAGGAACAGTAACTATACTGTAGTAGTAACTGTTGTCACCAGGAACAGTAACTATACTGTAGTAGTACTGTTGTCACCAGGAACAGTAACTATACTGTAGTAGTAACTGTTGTCACCAGGAACAGTAACTATACTGTAGTAGTACTGTTGTCACACTAGGAACAGTAACTATACCGTAGTAGTACTGTTGTAACTGTAGTAGTACTGTTGTCACCAGGAACAGTAACTATACTGTAGTAGTAACTGTTGTCACTAGGAACAGTAACTATACTGTAGTAGTACTGTTGTCACCAGGAACAGTAACTATACCTGTAGTAGTACTGTTGTCACCAGGAACAGTAACTATACTGTAGTAGTACTGTTGTCACTAGGAACAGTAACTATACTGTAGTAGTACTGTTGTCACCAGGAACAGTAAGTATACTGTAGTAGTACTGTTGTCACTAGGAACAGTAACTATACTGTAGTAGTACTGTTGTCACTAGGAACAGTAACTATACTGTAGTAGTACTGTTGTCACCAGGAACAGTAACTATACTGTAGTAGTACTGTTGTCACTAGGAACAGTATACTGTAGTAGTACTGTTGTCACTGTAGTAGTACTGTTGTCACTAGGAACAGTAACTATACTCGTAGTAGTACTGTTGTCACTAGGAACAGTAACTATACCTGTAGTAGTACTGTTGTCACTAGGAACAGTAACTATACTGTAGTAGTACTGTTGTCACTAGGAACAGGAACAGTAGTACTGTTGTCACTAGGAACAGTAACTATACTGTAGTAGTACTGTTGTCACTAGGAACAGTAACTATACTGTAGTAGTACTGTTGTCACCAGGAACAGTAACTATACTGTAGTAGTACTGTTGTCACCAGGAACAGTAACTATATTGTTGTCACTGTAGTAGTACTGTTGTCACCAGGAACAGTAACTATACTGTAGTAGTACTGTTGTCACTAGGAACAGTAACTATGTACTGTAGTAGTACTGTTGTCACCAGGAACAGTAACCATACTGTAGTAGTAATTGTTGTCACCAGGAACAGTAACTATACTGTAGTAGTAACTGTTGTCACCAGGAACAGTAACTATACTGTAGTAGTACTGTTGTCACCAGGAACAGTAACCTATACTGTAGTAGTACTGTTGTCACCAGGAACAGTAACTATACTGTAGTAGTACTGTTGTCACTAGGAACAGTAACTATACTGTAGTAGTACTGTTGTCACTAGGAACAGTAACTATACTGTAGTAGTACTGTTGTCACTAGGAACAGTAACTATACTGTAGTAGTACTGTTGTCACTAGGAACAGTAACTATACTGTAGTAGTACTGTTGTCACTAGGAACAGTAACTATACTGTAGTAGTACTGTTGTCACCAGGAACAGTAACTATACTGTAGTAGTACTGTTGTCACCAGGAACAGTAACTATACCGTAGTAGTACTGTTGTCACCAGGAACAGTAACTATACTGTAGTAGTACTGTTGTCACTAGGAACAGTAACTATACCGTAGTAGTACTGTTGTCACCAGGAACAGTAACTATACCTGTAGTAGTACTGTTGTCACCAGGAACAGTAACTATACTGTAGTAGTACTGTTGTCACCAGGAACAGTAACTATACCTGTAGTAGTACTGTTGTCACCAGGAACAGTAACTATACCTGTAGTAGTACTGTTGTCACTAGGAACAGTAACTATACTGTAGTAGTACTGTTGTCACTAGGAACAGTAACTATACCTGTAGTAGTACTGTTGTCACTAGGAACAGTAACATACTGTAGTACTGTTGTAGTAACTATACTGTTGTCACCAGGAACAGTAACTATACTGTAGTAGTACTGTTGTCACTAGGAACAGTAACTATACTGTAGTAGTACTGTTGTCACCAGGAACAGTAACTATACTGTAGTAGTACTGTTGTCACTAGGAACAGTAACTATACTGTAGTAGTACTGTTGTCACCAGGAACAGTAACTATACTGTGTAGTAGTACTGTTGTCACCAGGAACAGTAACTATACTGTAGTAGTACTGTTGTCACCAGGAACAGTAACTATACTGTAGTAGTACTGTTGTCACTAGGAACAGTAACTATACCTGTAGTAGTACTGTTGTCACCAGGAACAGTAACTATACTGTAGTAGTACTGTTGTCACCAGGAACAGTAACTATACTGTAGTAGTACTGTTGTCACTAGGAACAGTAACTATTCTGTAGTAGTACTGTTGTCACCTAGGAACAGTAACTATACTGTAGTAGTACTGTTGTCACTAGGAACAGTAACTAACAGTAACTATACTGTAGTAGTACTGTTGTCACTAGGAACAGTAACTATACTGTAGTAGTACTGTTGTCACTAGGAACAGTAACTATACTGTAGTAGTACTGTTGTCACTAGGAACAGTAACTATACTGTAGTAGTACTGTTGTCACTAGGAACAGTAACTATACTGTAGTAGTACTGTTGTCACTAGGAACAGTAACTATACTGTAGTAGTACTGTTGTCACCAGGAACAGTAACTATACCTGTAGTAGTACTGTTGTCACCAGGAACAGTAACTATACTGTAGTAGTACTGTTGTCACAGGAACAGTAACTATACAGTAGTACTGTTGTCACCAGGAACAGTAACTATACTGTAGTAGTAATTGTTGTCACTAGGAACAGTAACGTAGTATACTGTAGTAGTACTGTTGTCACCAGGAACAGTAACTATACTGTAGTAGTACTGTTGTCACCAGGAACAGTAACTATACTGTAGTAGTACTGTTGTCACCAGGAACAGTAACTATACTGTAGTAGTACTGTTGTCACTAGGAACAGTAACTATACCTGTAGTAGTACTGTTGTCACCAGGAACAGTAACCATACTGTAGTAGTACTGTTGTCACTAGGAACAGTAACTATACCGTAGTAGTACTGTTGTCACCAGGAACAGTAAGTACTGTAGTAGTACTGTTGTCACCAGGAACAGTAACTATACTGTAGTAGTACTGTTGTCACCAGGAACAGTAACTATACTGTAGTAGTACTGTTGTCACTAGGAACAGTAACTATACCGTAGTAGTACTGTTGTCACCAGGAACAGTAACTATACTGTAGTAGTACTGTTGTCACTAGGAACAGTTCTGTAGTAGTACTGTTGTCACCAGGAACAGTCTGTAGTAGTACTGTTGTCACTAGGAACAGTAACTATACTGTAGTAGTACTGTTGTCACCAGGAACAGTAACTATACTGTAGTAGTACTGTTGTCACTAGGAACAGTAACTGTTCTGTAGTAGTACTGTTGTCACTAGGAACAGTAACTATACTGTAGTAGTACTGTTGTCACCAGGAACAGTAACTATACTGTAGTAGTACTGTTGTCACTAGGAACAGTAACTATACTGTAGTAGTACTGTTGTCACTAGGAACAGTAACTATACTGTAGTAGTACTGTTGTCACCAGGAACACTAACTATACTGTAGTAGTTGTTGTCAACAGTAACTATACTGTAGTAGTACTGTTGTCACCAGGAACAGTAACTATACCTGTAGTAGTACTGTTGTCACCAGGAACAGTAAATATACTGTAGTAGTACTGTTGTCACCAGGAACAGTAACTATACTGTAGTAGTACTGTTGTCACCAGGAACAGTAACTATACTGTAGTAGTACTGTTGTCACTAGGAACAGTAACTATACTGTAGTAGTACTGTTGTCACCAGGAACAGTAACTATAACTGTAGTAGTACTGTTGTCACTAGGAACAGTAACTATACTGTAGTAGTACTGTTGTCACTAGGAACAGTAACTATACTGTAGTAGTACTGTTGTCACTAGGAACAGTAACTATACTGTAGTAGTACTGTTGTCACCAGGAACAGTAACTATACTGTAGTAGTACTGTTGTCACTAGGAACAGTAACTATACTGTAGTAGTACTGTTGTCACTAGGAACAGTAACTATACTGTAGTAGTACTGTTGTCACTAGGAACAGTAACTATACTGTAGTAGTACTGTTGTCACTAGGAACAGTAACTATACTGTAGTAGTACTGTTGTCACCAGGAACAGTAACTATACTGTAGTAGTACTGTTGTCACCAGGAACAGTAACTATACTGTAGTAGTACTGTTGTCACTAGGAACAGTAACTATACTGTAGTAGTACTGTTGTCACTAGGAACAGTAACTATACTGTAGTAGTACTGTTGTCACCAGGAACAGTAACTATACTGTAGTAGTACTGTTGTCACCAGGAACAGTAACTATACTGTAGTAGTACTGTTGTCACCAGGAACAGTAACTATACTGTAGTAGTACTGTTGTCACTAGGAACAGTAACTATACTGTAGTAGTACTGTTGTCACTAGGAACAGTAACTATACTGTAGTAGTACTGTTGTCACTAGGAACAGTAACTATACTGTAGTAGTACTGTTGTCACTAGGAACAGAACACTGTTGTAACAGTAACTATACTGTAGTAGTACTGTTGTCACTAGGAACAGTAACTATACTGTAGTAGTACTGTTGTCACCAGGAACAGTAACTATACCTGTAGTAGTACTGTTGTCACCAGGAACAGTAACTGTAGTAGTACTGTTGTCACCAGGAACAGTAACTATACTGTAGTAGTACTGTTGTCACTAGGAACAGTAACTATACTGTAGTAGTACTGTTGTCACCAGGAACAGTAACTATACTGTAGTAGTACTGTTGTCACCAGGAACAGTAACTATACTGTAGTAGTACTGTTGTCACCAGGAACAGTAACTATACTGTAGTAGTACTGTTGTCACCAGGAACAGTAACTATACTGTAGTAGTACTGTTGTCACTAGGAACAGTAACTATACTGTAGTAGTACTGTTGTCACTAGGAACAGTAACTATACTGTAGTAGTACTGTTGTCACTAGGAACAGTAAGTATACTGTAGTAGTACTGTTGTCACTAGGAACAGTAACTATACTGTAGTAGTACTGTTGTCACCAGGAACAGTAACTATACTGTAGTAGTACTGTTGTCACTAGGAACAGTAACTATACTGTAGTAGTACTGTTGTCACTAGGAACAGTAACTCATACTGTAGTAGTACTGTTGTCACTAGGAACAGTAACTATACTGTAGTAGTACTGTTGTCACTAGGAACAGTAACTATACTGTAGTAGTACTGTTGTCACCAGGAACTGTAGTAGTACTGTTGTCACTAGAACAGTAACTAACAGTAACTATAACTATACTGTAGTAGTACTGTTGTCACTAGGAACAGTAACTATACTGTAGTAGTACTGTTGTCACCAGGAACAGTAACTATACTGTAGTAGTACTGTTGTCACCAGGAACAGTAACTATACTGTAGTAGTACTGTTGTCACCAGGAACAGTAACTATACTGTAGTAGTACTGTTGTCACTAGGAACAGTAACTATACTGTAGTAGTACTGTTGTCACCAGGAACAGTAACTATTCTGTAGTAGTACTGTTGTCACCAGGAACAGTAACTATACTGTAGTAGTACTGTTGTCACCAGGAACAGTAACTATACTGTAGTAGTACTGTTGTCACTAGGAACAGTAACTATACTGTAGTAGTACTGTTGTCACTAGGAACAGTAACTATACTGTAGTAGTACTGTTGTCACCAGGAACAGTAACTATACTGTAGTAGTACTGTTGTCACCAGGAACAGTACTGTAGTAGTACTGTTGTCACCAGGAACAGTAACTATACTGTAGTAGTACTGTTGTCACCAGGAACAGTAACTATACTGTAGTAGTACTGTTGTCACCAGGAACAGTAACTATACTGTAGTAGTACTGTTGTCACCAGGAACAGTAACTATACTGTAGTAGTACTGTTGTCACTAGGAACAGTAACTATACTGTAGTAGTACTGTTGTCACTAGGAACAGTAACTATACTGTAGTAGTACTGTTGTCACTAGGAACAGTAACTATACTGTAGTAGTACTGTTGTCACTAGGAACAGTAACTGTACTGTAGTAGTACTGTTGTCACCAGGAACAGTAACTATACTGTAGTAGTACTGTTGTCACTAGGAACAGTAACTATACTGTAGTAGTACTGTTGTCACTAGGAACAGTAACTATACTGTAGTAGTACTGTTGTCACCAGGAACAGTAACTATACTGTAGTAGTACTGTTGTCACCAGGAACAGTAACTAGTACTGTAGTAGTACTGTTGTCACCAGGAACAGTAACTATACTGTAGTAGTAACTGTTGTCACCAGGAACAGTAACTATACTGTAGTAGTACTGTTGTCACTAGGAACAGTAACTATACTGTAGTAGTACTGTTGTCACTAGGAACAGTAACTATACTGTAGTAGTACTGTTGTCACCAGGAACAGTAACTATACTGTAGTAGTACTGTTGTCACCAGGAACAGTAAACTGTAGTATACTGTAGTAGTACTGTTGTCACCAGGAACAGTAACTATACTGTAGTAGTACTGTTGTCACTAGGAACAGTAAGTATACTGTAGTAGTACTGTTGTCACTAGGAACAGTAACTATACTGTAGTAGTACTGTTGTCACTAGGAACAGTAACTATACTGTAGTAGTACTGTTGTCACTAGGAACAGTAACTATACTGTAGTAGTACTGTTGTCACCAGGAACAGTAACTATACTGTAGTAGTACTGTTGTCACCAGGAACAGTAACTATACTGTAGTAGTACTGTTGTCACCAGGAACAGTAACTATACTGTAGTAGTACTGTTGTCACCAGGAACAGTAACTATACTGTAGTAGTACTGTTGTCACCAGGAACAGTAACTATACTGTAGTAGTACTGTTGTCACTAGGAACAGTAACTATACTGTAGTAGTACTGTTGTCACTAGAACAGTAACAGTACTGTTGTCACTAGTAACTGTAGTAGTAGTACTGTTGTCACTAGGAACAGTAACTATACTGTAGTAGTACTGTTGTCACTAGGAACAGTAACTATACTGTAGTAGTACTGTTGTCACCAGGAACAGTAACTATACTGTAGTAGTACTGTTGTCACCAGGAACAGTAACTATACTGTAGTAGTACTGTTGTCACCAGGAACAGTAACTATACTGTAGTAGTACTGTTGTCACCAGGAACAGTAACTATACTGTAGTAGTACTGTTGTCACTAGGAACAGTAACTATACTGTAGTAGTACTGTTGTCACCAGGAACAGTAACTATACTGTAGTAGTACTGTTGTCACCAGGAACAGTAACTATACTGTAGTAGTACTGTTGTCACTAGGAACAGTAACTGTAGTATACTGTTGTCACTAGGTAGTAGTACTGTTGTCACTAGGAACAGTAACTATACTGTAGTAGTACTGTTGTCACCAGGAACAGTAACTATACTGTAGTAGTACTGTTGTCACCAGGAACAGTAACTATACTGTAGTAGTACTGTTGTCACCAGGAACAGTAACTATACTGTAGTAGTACTGTTGTCACTAGGAACAGTAACTATACTGTAGTAGTGTTGTCACCAGGAACAGTAACTATACTGTAGTAGTACTGTTGTCACCAGGAACACTATACTGTAGTAGTACTGTTGTCACTAGGAACAGTAACTATACTGTAGTAGTACTGTTGTCACCAGGAACAGTAACTATACTGTAGTAGTACTGTTGTCACTAGGAACAGTAACTATACTGTAGTAGTACTGTTGTCACTAGGAACAGTAACTATACTGTAGTAGTACTGTTGTAGGAACAGTAACTATACTGTAGTAGTACTGTTGTCACTAGGAACAGTAACTATACTGTAGTAGTACTGTTGTCACTAGGAACAGTAACTATACTGTAGTAGTACTGTTGTCACCAGGAACAGTAACTATACTGTAGTAGTACTGTTGTCACCAGGAACAGTAACTATACTGTAGTAGTACTGTTGTCACTAGGAACAGTAACTATACTGTAGTAGTACTGTTGTCACTAGGAACAGTAACTATACTGTAGTAACTGTTGTACCTGTAGGAACAGTAACTATACTGTAGTATTACTGTTGTCACCAGGAACAGTAACTATACTGTAGTAGTACTGTTGTCACCAGGAACACTAACTATACTGTAGTAGTACTGTTGTCACCAGGAACAGTAACTATACTGTAGTAGTACTGTTGTCACTAGGAACAGTAACTATACTGTAGTAGTACTGTTGTCACTAGGAACAGTAACTATACTGTAGTAGTACTGTTGTCACCAGGAACAGTAACTATACTGTAGTAGTACTGTTGTCACCAGGAACAGTAACTATACTGTAGTAGTACTGTTGTCACCAGGAACAGTAACTATACTGTAGTAGTACTGTTGTCACCAGGAACAGTAACTATACTGTAGTAGTACTGTTGTCACTAGGAACAGTAAGTATACTGTAGTAGTACTGTTGTCACTAGGAACAGTAACTATACCTGTAGTAGTACTGTTGTCACTAGGAACAGTAACTATACTGTAGTAGTACTGTTGTCACTAGGAACAGTAACTATACTGTAGTAGTACTGTTGTCACTAGGAACAGTAACTATACTGTAGTAGTACTGTTGTCACTAGGAACAGTAACTGTTCTGTAGTAGTACTGTTGTCACTAGGAACAGTAACTATACTGTAGTAGTACTGTTGTCACTAGGAACAGTAACTATACTGTAGTAGTACTGTTGTCACTAGGAACAGTAACTATACTGTAGTAGTACTGTTGTCACCAGGAACAGTAACTATACTGTAGTAGTACTGTTGTCACTAGGAACAGTAACTATACTGTAGTAGTACTGTTGTCACTAGGAACAGTAACTATACTGTAGTAGTACTGTTGTCACTAGGAACAGTAACTATACTGTAGTAGTACTGTTGTCACTAGGAACAGTAACTATACTGTAGTAGTACTGTTGTCACTAGGAACAGTAACTATACTGTAGTAGTACTGTTGTCACTAGGAACAGTAACTATACTGTAGTAGTACTGTTGTCACCAGGAACAGTAACTATACTGTAGTAGTACTGTTGTCACTAGGAACAGTAACTATACTGTAGTAGTACTGTTGTCACTAGGAACAGTAACTATACTGTAGTAGTACTGTTGTCACTAGGAACAGTAACTATACTGTAGTAGTACTGTTGTCACTAGGAACAGTAACTATACTGTAGTAGTACTGTTGTCACTAGGAACAGTAACTATACTGTAGTAGTACTGTTGTCACTAGGAACAGTAACTATACTGTAGTAGTACTGTTGTCACCAGGAACAGTAACTATACTGTAGTAGTACTGTTGTCACCAGGAACAGTAACTATACTGTAGTAGTACTGTTGTCACCAGGAACAGTAACTATACTGTAGTAGTACTGTTGTCACCAGGAACAGTAACTATACTGTAGTAGTACTGTTGTCACCAGGAACAGTAACTATACTGTAGTAGTACTGTTGTCACTAGGAACAGTAACTATACTGTAGTAGTACTGTTGTCACTAGGAACAGTAACTATACTGTAGTAGTACTGTTGTCACTAGGAACAGTAACTATACTGTAGTAGTACTGTTGTCACTAGGAACAGTAACTATACTGTAGTAGTACTGTTGTCACTAGGAACAGTAACTATACTGTAGTAGTACTGTTGTCACCAGGAACAGTAACTATACTGTAGTAGTACTGTTGTCACCAGGAACACTAACTATACTGTAGTAGTACTGTTGTCACCACGAACAGTAACTATACTGTAGTAGTACTGTTGTCACCACGAACAGTAACTATACTGTAGTAGTACTGTTGTCACTAGGAACAGTAACTATACTGTAGTAGTACTGTTGTCACTAGGAACAGTAACTATACTGTAGTAGTACTGTTGTCACTAGGAACAGTAACTATACTGTAGTAGTACTGTTGTCACCAGGAACAGTAACTATACTGTAGTAGTACTGTTGTCACCAGGAACAGTAACTATACTGTAGTAGTACTGTTGTCACTAGGAACAGTAACTATACTGTAGTAGTACTGTTGTCACTAGGAACAGTAACTATACTGTAGTAGTACTGTTGTCACTAGGAACAGTAACTATACTGTAGTAGTACTGTTGTCACTAGGAACAGTAACTATACTGTAGTAGTACTGTTGTCACTAGGAACAGTAACTATACTGTAGTAGTACTGTTGTCACTAGGAACAGTAACTATACTGTAGTAGTACTGTTGTCACTAGGAACAGTAACTGTACTGTAGTAGTACTGTTGTCACTAGGAACAGTAACTATACTGTAGTAGTACTGTTGTCACCAGGAACAGTAACTATACTGTAGTAGTACTGTTGTCACCAGGAACAGTAACTATACTGTAGTAGTACTGTTGTCACCAGGAACAGTAACTATACTGTAGTAGTACTGTTGTCACTAGGAACAGTAACTATACTGTAGTAGTACTGTTGTCACTAGGAACAGTAACTATACTGTAGTAGTACTGTTGTCACTAGGAACAGTAACTATACTGTAGTAGTACTGTTGTCACTAGGAACAGTAACTATACTGTAGTAGTACTGTTGTCACTAGGAACAGTAACTATACTGTAGTAGTACTGTTGTCACTAGGAACAGTAAGTATACTGTAGTAGTACTGTAGTAGTACTGTTGTCACTAGGAACAGTAACTATACTGTAGTAGTACTGTTGTCACTAGGAACAGTAACTATACTGTAGTATTACTGTTGTCACCAGGAACAGTAACTATACTGTAGTAGTACTGTTGTCACTAGGAACAGTAACTATACTGTAGTAGTACTGTTGTCACCAGGAACAGTAACTATACTGTAGTAGTACTGTTGTCACCAGGAACAGTAACTATACTGTAGTAGTACTGTTGTCACTAGGAACAGTAACTATACTGTAGTAGTACTGTTGTCACTAGGAACAGTAACTATACTGTAGTAGTACTGTTGTCACCAGGAACACTAACTATACTGTAGTAGTACTGTTGTCACCAGGAACAGTAACTATACTGTAGTAGTACTGTTGTCACTAGGAACAGTAACTATACTGTAGTAGTACTGTTGTCACCAGGAACAGTAACTATACTGTAGTAGTACTGTTGTCACCAGGAACAGTAACTATACTGTAGTAGTACTGTTGTCACCAGGAACAGTAACTATAGTAGTACTGTAGTAGTACTGTTGTCACCAGGAACAGTAACTATACTGTAGTAGTACTGTTGTCACCAGGAACAGTAACTATACTGTAGTAGTACTGTTGTCACTAGGAACAGTAACTATACTGTAGTAGTACTGTTGTCACTAGGAACAGTAACTATACTGTAGTAGTACTGTTGTCACCAGGAACAGTAACTATACTGTAGTAGTACTGTTGTCACTAGGAACAGTAACTATACTGTAGTAGTACTGTTGTCACTAGGAACAGTAACTATACTGTAGTAGTACTGTTGTCACTAGGAACAGTAACTATACTGTAGTAGTACTGTTGTCACTAGGAACAGTAACTATACTGTAGTAGTACTGTTGTCACTAGGAACAGTAACTATACTGTAGTAGTACTGTTGTCACCAGGAACAGTAACTATACTGTAGTAGTACTGTTGTCACCAGGAACAGTAACTATACTGTAGTAGTACTGTTGTCACTAGGAACAGTAACTAGTACTGTAGTAGTACTGTTGTCACCAGGAACAGTAACTATACTGTAGTAGTACTGTTGTCACTAGGAACAGTAACTATACTGTAGTAGTACTGTTGTCACTAGGAACAGTAACTATACTGTAGTAGTACTGTTGTCACTAGGAACAGTAACTATACTGTAGTAGTACTGTTGTCACTAGGAACAGTAACTATACTGTAGTAGTACTGTTGTCACTAGGAACAGTAACTATACTGTAGTAGTACTGTTGTCACTAGGAACAGTAACTATACTGTAGTAGTACTGTTGTCACCAGGAACAGTAACTATACTGTAGTAGTACTGTTGTCACTAGGAACAGTAACTATACTGTAGTAGTACTGTTGTCACTAGGAACAGTAACTATACTGTAGTAGTACTGTTGTCACCAGGAACAGTAACTATACTGTAGTAGTACTGTTGTCACTAGGAACAGTAACTATACTGTAGTAGTACTGTTGTCACTAGGAACAGTAACTATTCTGTAGTAGTACTGTTGTCACTAGGAACAGTAACTATACTGTAGTAGTACTGTTGTCACTAGGAACAGTAACTATACTGTAGTAGTACTGTTGTCACTAGGAACAGTAACTATACTGTAGTAGTACTGTTGTCACCAGGAACAGTAACTATACTGTAGTAGTACTGTTGTCACCAGGAACAGTAACTATACTGTAGTAGTACTGTTGTCACTAGGAACAGTAACTATACTGTAGTAGTACTGTTGTCACTAGGAACAGTAACTGTTCTGTAGTAGTACTGTTGTCACTAGGAACAGTAACTATACTGTAGTAGTACTGTTGTCACTAGGAACAGTAACTGTACTGTTGTGTAGTAGTACTGTTGTCACTAGGAACAGTAACTATACTGTAGTAGTACTGTTGTCACCAGGAACAGTAACTGTTCTGTAGTAGTACTGTTGTCACCAGGAACACTAACTATACTGTAGTAGTACTGTTGTCACTAGGAACAGTAACTATACTGTAGTAGTACTGTTGTCACTAGGAACAGTAACTATACTGTAGTAGTACTGTTGTCACCAGGAACAGTAACTATACTGTAGTAGTACTGTTGTCACTAGGAACAGTAACTATACTGTAGTAGTACTGTTGTCACTAGGAACAGTAACTATACTGTAGTAGTACTGTTGTCACTAGGAACACTGTAGTAACTATACTGTAGTAGTACTGTTGTCACTAGGAACAGTAACTATACTGTAGTAGTACTGTTGTCACTAGGAACAGTAACTATACTGTAGTAGTACTGTTGTCACTAGGAACAGTAACTATACTGTAGTAGTACTGTTGTCACTAGGAACAGTAACTATACTGTAGTAGTACTGTTGTCACTAGGAACAGTAACTATACTGTAGTAGTACTGTTGTCACTAGGAACAGTAACTGTTCTGTAGTAGTACTGTTGTCACCAGGAACAGTAACTATACTGTAGTAGTACTGTTGTCACTAGGAACAGTAACTATACTGTAGTAGTACTGTTGTCACTAGGAACAGTAACTATACTGTAGTAGTACTGTTGTCACCAGGAACACTAACTATACTGTAGTAGTACTGTTGTCACTAGGAACAGTAACTATACTGTAGTAGTACTGTTGTCACTAGGAACACTAACTATACTGTAGTAGTACTGTTGTCACTAGGAACAGTAACTATACTGTAGTAGTACTGTTGTCACTAGGAACAGTAACTATACTGTAGTAGTACTGTTGTCACTAGGAACAGTAACTGTACTGTAGTAGTACTGTTGTCACCAGGAACACTAACTATACTGTAGTAGTACTGTTGTCACCAGGAACACTAACTATACTGTAGTAGTACTGTTGTCACCAGGAACACTAACTATACTGTAGTAGTACTGTTGTCACTAGGAACAGTAACTATACTGTAGTAGTACTGTTGTCACTAGGAACAGTAACTATACTGTAGTAGTACTGTTGTCACCAGGAACAGTAACTATACTGTAGTAGTACTGTTGTCACCAGGAACAGTAACTATACTGTAGTAGTACTGTTGTCACCAGGAACAGTAACTATACTGTAGTAGTACTGTTGTCACTAGGAACAGTAACTATACTGTAGTAGTACTGTTGTCACTAGGAACAGTAAACTGTAGTTCTGTAGTAGTAGTACTGTTGTCACTAGGAACAGTAACTGTTCTGTAGTACTGTTGTACTGTTGTCACCAGGAACACTAACTATACTGTAGTAGTACTGTTGTCACCAGGAACACTAACTATACTGTAGTAGTACTGTTGTCACCAGGAACAGTAACTGTACTGTAGTAGTACTGTTGTCACTAGGAACAGTAACTGTTCTGTAGTAGTACTGTTGTCACCAGGAACACTAACTATACTGTAGTAGTACTGTTGTCACTAGGAACAGTAACTATACTGTAGTAGTACTGTTGTCACTAGGAACAGTAACTATACTGTAGTAGTACTGTTGTCACCAGGAACAGTAACTATACTGTAGTAGTACTGTTGTCACTAGGAACAGTAACTATACTGTAGTAGTACTGTTGTCACCAGGAACAGTAACTATACTGTAGTAGTACTGTTGTCACCAGGAACAGTAACTATACTGTAGTAGTACTGTTGTCACTAGGAACAGTAACTATACTGTAGTAGTACTGTTGTCACTAGGAACAGTAACTATACTGTAGTAGTACTGTTGTCACTAGGAACAGTAACTATACTGTAGTAGTACTGTTGTCACCAGGAACAGTAACTATACTGTAGTAGTACTGTTGTCACTAGGAACAGTAACTATACTGTAGTAGTACTGTTGTCACTAGGAACAGTAACTATACTGTAGTAGTACTGTTGTCACTAGGAACAGTAACTATACTGTAGTAGTACTGTTGTCACTAGGAACAGTAACTATACTGTAGTAGTACTGTTGTCACCAGGAACAGTAACTATACTGTAGTAGTACTGTTGTCACCAGGAACAGTAACTATACTGTAGTAGTACTGTTGTCACCAGGAACACTAACTATACTGTAGTAGTACTGTTGTCACTAGGAACAGTAACTATACTGTAGTAGTACTGTTGTCACTAGGAACAGTAACTATACTGTAGTAGTACTGTTGTCACTAGGAACAGTAACTATACTGTAGTAGTACTGTTGTCACTAGGAACAGTAACTATACTGTAGTAGTACTGTTGTCACTAGGAACAGTAACTATACTGTAGTAGTACTGTTGTCACTAGGAACAGTAACTATACTGTAGTAGTACTGTTGTCACTAGGAACAGTAACTATACTGTAGTAGTACTGTTGTCACTAGGAACAGTAACTGTTCTGTAGTAGTACTGTTGTCACTAGGAACAGTAACTATACTGTAGTAGTACTGTTGTCACCAGGAACAGTAACTATACTGTAGTAGTACTGTTGTCACCAGGAACACTAACTATACTGTAGTAGTACTGTTGTCACTAGGAACAGTAACTATACTGTAGTAGTACTGTTGTCACTAGGAACAGTAACTATACTGTAGTAGTACTGTTGTCACTAGGAACAGTAACTGTTCTGTAGTATTACTGTTGTCACTAGGAACAGTAACTGTTCTGTAGTATTACTGTTGTCACTAGGAACAGTAACTATACTGTAGTAGTACTGTTGTCACTAGGAACAGTAACTATACTGTAGTAGTACTGTTGTCACCAGGAACAGTAACTATACTGTAGTAGTACTGTTGTCACTAGGAACAGTAACTATACTGTAGTAGTACTGTTGTCACTAGGAACAGTAACTATACTGTAGTAGTACTGTTGTCACCAGGAACAGTAACTATACTGTAGTAGTACTGTTGTCACTAGGAACAGTAACTATACTGTAGTAGTACTGTTGTCACTAGGAACAGTAACTGTTCTGTAGTAGTACTGTTGTCACTAGGAACAGTAACTGTTCTGTAGTACTGTAGTACTGTTGTCACTAGGAACAGTAAGTATACTGTAGTAGTACTGTTGTCACTAGGAACAGTAACTATACTGTAGTAGTACTGTTGTCACCAGGAACAGTAACTATACTGTAGTAGTACTGTTGTCACCAGGAACACTAACTATACTGTAGTAGTACTGTTGTCACTAGGAACAGTAACTATACTGTAGTAGTACTGTTGTCACCAGGAACAGTAACTATACTGTAGTAGTACTGTTGTCACCAGGAACAGTAACTAGTAGTACTGTTGTCAGGAACAGTAACTATAGTAGTAGTACTGTTGTCACTAGGAACAGTAACTATACTGTAGTAGTACTGTTGTCACTAGGAACAGTAACTATACTGTAGTAGTACTGTTGTCACTAGGAACAGTAACTATACTGTAGTAGTACTGTTGTCACCAGGAACAGTAACTATACTGTAGTAGTACTGTTGTCACCAGGAACAGTAACTATACTGTAGTAGTACTGTTGTCACTAGGAACAGTAACTATACTGTAGTAGTACTGTTGTCACTAGGAACAGTAACTATACTGTAGTAGTACTGTTGTCACCAGGAACAGTAACTATACTGTAGTAGTACTGTTGTCACTAGGAACAGTAACTACACTGTAGTAGTACTGTTGTCACTAGGAACAGTAACTATACTGTAGTAGTACTGTTGTCACTAGGAACAGTAACTATACTGTAGTAGTACTGTTGTCACTAGGAACAGTAACTATACTGTAGTAGTACTGTTGTCACCAGGAACAGTAACTATACTGTAGTAGTACTGTTGTCACTAGGAACAGTAACTGTTGTATACTGTGTAGTAGTACTGTTGTCACTAGGAACAGTAACTATACTGTAGTAGTACTGTTGTCACTAGGAACAGTAACTATACTGTAGTAGTACTGTTGTCACTAGGAACAGTAAGTACACTGTAGTAGTACTGTTGTCACCAGGAACAGTAACTATACTGTAGTAGTACTGTTGTCACTAGGAACAGTAACTATACTGTAGTAGTACTGTTGTCACTAGGAACAGTAACTATACTGTAGTAGTACTGTTGTCACTAGGAACAGTAACTACACTGTAGTAGTACTGTTGTCACTAGGAACAGTAACTATACTGTAGTAGTACTGTTGTCACTAGGAACAGTAACTATACTGTAGTAGTACTGTTGTCACCAGGAACACTAACTGTTCTGTAGTAGTACTGTTGTCACTAGGAACAGTTAGTGTATTGTGGTAATATTCTATGTAGTATTGTTCTCACCAAGAACAGTAAGTATATTGTAGTAATATTCTATGTAGTATTGTCGTCACCAAGAACAGTAAGTATATTGTGGTAATATTCTATGTAGTATTGTTGTCACCAGGAACAGTAAGTGTATTGTAGTAATATTCTATGTAGTATTGTTGTCACCAAGAACAGTAAGTATATTGTACTAATATTCTATGTAGTATTGTTGTCACCAGGAACAGTAAGTGTATTGTAGTAATATTCTATGTAGTATTGTTGTCACCAAGAACAGTAAGTATATTGTAGTAATATTCTATGTAGTATTGTTGTCACCAGGAACAGTAAAGTATATTGTAGTAGTACTGTTGTCAGAAGGAACAGTAAGTGTATTGTGGTAATATTCTATGTAGTATTGTTGTCACCAAGAACAGTAAGTTTATTGTAGTAATATTCTGTGTAGTATTGTTGTTACCAAGAACAGTAAGTATATTGTAGTAATATTCTATGTAGTATTGTTGTCACCAAGAACAGTAAGTGTATTGTAGTAATATTCTATGTAGTATTGTTGTCACCAAGAACAGTTAGTGTATTGTAGTAGTATTCTATGTAGTATCGTTGTCACCATGAACAGTAAGTGTATTGTGGTAATATTCTATGTAGTATTGTTGTTACCAGGAACAGTAAGTGTATTGTGGTAACATTCTATGTAGTATTGTTGTCACCAGGAACAGTAAGTATATGTAGTACTTTATGTAGTATTGTTGTCACCAAGAACAGTAAGTATATATTAGTAACATTCCAGTAGTATTGTTGTCACCAGGAACAGTAAGTGTATTGTAGGAATATTCTATGTAGTATTGTTGTCACCAGGAACAGTAAATGTATTGTTGTAATATTCTATGTACTATTGTTGTCACCAGGAACAGTAAGTGTATTGTAGTAATATTCTATGTAGTATTCTTGTCACCAGGAACAGTAAGTGTATTGTAGTAATATTCTATGTAGTATTCTTGTCACCAAGAACAGTAAGTATATTGTAGTAATATTCTATATAGTATTGTTGTCACCAGGAACAGTAAGTGTATTGTGGTAATATTTTATGTAGTATTGTTGTCACTAAGAACAGTTAGTGTATTGTAGTAATATTCTATGTAGTATTGTTGTCACCAGGAACAGTAAGTATATTGTGGTAATATTCTATGTAGTATTGTTGTCACCAAGAACAATAAGTATATTGTAGTAATATTCTATGTAGTATTGTTGTCACCAGGAACAGTAAGTGTATTGTGGTAATATTCTATGTAGTATTGTTGTCACCAAGAACAGTAAGTATATTCTAGTAATATTCTATGTAGTATTGTTGTCACCAGGAACAGTAAGTGTATTGTAGTAATATTCGATGTAGTATTGTTGTCCCCAGGAACAATAAGTATATTGTAGTAATATTCTATGTAGTATTGTTGTCACCAGGAATAGTAAGTGTATTGTGGTAACATTCTATGCAGTATTGTTGACTTTAGGAACAGTAAGTATATATTAGTAACATTGTATGTAGTATTGTTGTCACCAGGAATGGTAAGTGTATTTTAGTAATATTCTATGTAGTATTGTTGACA
Source organism: Tachypleus tridentatus (assembly GCF_004210375.1). Classification (NCBI taxonomy): domain Eukaryota; kingdom Metazoa; phylum Arthropoda; class Merostomata; order Xiphosura; family Limulidae; genus Tachypleus; species Tachypleus tridentatus. Next base: position 118,085,494 of record NC_134827.1, read on the forward strand.
CCAGGAACAGTAAGTATATTGTAGTAATATTCCATGTAGTATTGTTGTCACCAGGAACAGTAAGTATATTTTAGTAATATTCTATGTAGTATTGTTGTCACCAAGAACAGTAAGTGTATTGTGGTAATATTCTATGTAGTATTGTTGTCACCAAGAACAGTAAGTATATTCTAGTAATATTCTATGTAGTATTGTTGTCACCAGGAACAGTAAGTGTATTGTAGTAATATTCGATGTAGTATTGTTGTCACCAGGAACAATAAGTGTATTGTAGTAATATTCGATGTAGTATTGTTGTCACCAGGAACAATAAGTATATTGTAGTAATATTCTATGTAGTATTGTTGTCACCAGGAATAGTAAGTGTATTGTGGTAATATTCTATGTAGTATTGTTGTCACCAAGAACATTAAGTATATTGTAGTAATATTCTATGTAGTATTGTTGTCACCAGGAACAGTAAGTGTATTGTGGTAATATTCTGTGTAGTATTGTTGTCACCAAGAACAGTAAGTTTATTGTAGTAATATTCTGTGTAGTATCGTTGTCACCAGGAACAGTAAGTATATTGTAGTAATATTGTATGTAGTATTGTTGTCACCAGGAACAGTTAGTGTATTGTGGTAATATTCTATGTAGTATTGTTCTCACCAAGAACAGTAAGTATATTGTAGTAATATTCTATGTAGTATTGTCTTCACCAAGAACAGTAAGTATATTGTGGTAATATTCTATGTAGTATTGTTGTCACCAGGAACAGTAAGTGTATTGTAGTAATATTCTATGTAGTATTGTTGTCACCAAGAACAGTAAGTATATTGTACTAATATTCTATGTAGTATTGTTGTCACCAGGAACAGTAAGTGTATTGTAGTAATATTCTATGTAGTATTGTTGTCACCAAGAACAGTAAGTATATTGTAGTAATATTCTATGTAGTATTGTTGTCACCAGGAACAGTAAGTATATTGTAGTAGTACTGTTGTCAGAAGGAACAGTAAGTGTATTGTGGTAATATTCTATGTAGTATTGTTGTCACCAAGAACAGTAAGTTTATTGTAGTAATATTCTGTGTAGAATCGTTGTCAACAGGAACAGTAAGTATATTGTAGTAATATTCTATGTAGTATTGTTGTCACCAGGAACAGTTAGTGTATTGTGGTAATATTCTATGTAGTATTGTTGTCACCAAGAACAGTAAGTATATTGTAGTAATATTCTGTGTAGTATTGTTGTCACCAAGAACAGTAAGTATATTGTAGTAATATTCTATGTAGTATTGTTGTCACCAAGAACAGTAAGTATATTGTAGTAATATTCTATGTAGTATTGTTGTCACCAAGAACAGTAAGTGTATTGTAGTAATATTCTATGTAGTATTGTTGTCACCAAGAACAGTTAGTGTATTGTAGTAGTATTCTATGTAGTATCGTTGTCACCATGAACAGTAAGTGTATTGTGGTAATATTCTATGTAGTATTGTTGTTACCAGGAACAGTAAGTGTATTGTGGTAACATTCTATGTAGTATTGTTGTCACCAGGAACAGTAAGTATATATTAGTGACATTTTATGTAGTATTGTTGTCACCAAGAACAGTAAGTATATATTAGTAACATTCCATATAGTATTGCTGTCACCAGGAATAGTAAGTGTATTGTAGGAATATTCTATGTAGTATTGTTGTCACCAGGAATATTAAATGTATTGTTGTAATATTCTATGTACTATTGTTGTCACCAGGAACAGTAAGTGTATTGTAGTAATATTCTATGTAGTATTCTTGTCACCAGGAACAGTAAGTGTATTGTAGTAATATTCTATGTAGTATTCTTGTCACCAAGAACAGTAAGTATATTGTAGTAATATTCTATATAGTATTGTTGTCACCAGGAACAGTAAGTGTATTGTGGTAATATTTTATGTAGTATTGTTGTCACTAAGAACAGTTAGTGTATTGTAGTAATATTCTATGTAGTATTGTTGTCACCAGGAACAGTAAGTATATTGTGGTAATATTCTATGTAGTATTGTTGTCACCAAGAACAATAAGTATATTGTAGTAATATTCTATGTAGTATTGTTGTCACCAGGAACAGTAAGTGTATTGTGGTAATATTCTATGTAGTATTGTTGTCACCAAGAACAGTAAGTATATTGTAGTAATATTCTATGTAGTATTGTTGTCACCAGGAACAGTAAGTGTATTGTAGTAATATTCGATGTAGTATTGTTGTCACCAGGAACAATAAGTATATTGTAGTAATATTCTATGTAGTATTGTTGTCACCAGGAATAGTAAATGTATTGTGGTAACATTCTATGCAGTATTGTTGACTTTAGGAACAGTAAGTATATATTAGTAACATTGTATGTAGTATTGTTGTCACCAGGAATGGTAAGTGTATTTTAGTAATATTCTATGTAGTATTGTTGACACCAGGAACAGTAAGTATATTGTAGTAATATTCTATGTAGTATTGTTGTCACCAGGAACAGTAAGTATATTTTAGTAATATTCTATGTAGTATTGTTGTCACCAAGAACAGTAAGTGTATTGTGGTAATATTCTATGTAGTATTGTTGTCACCAAGAACAGTAAGTATATTCTAGTAATATTCTATGTAGTATTGTTGTCACCAGGAACAGTAAGTGTATTGTAGTAATATTCGATGTAGTATTGTTGTCACCAGGAACAATAAGTGTATTGTAGTAATATTCGATGTAGTATTGTTGTCACCAGGAACAATAAGTATATTGTAGTAATATTCTATGTAGTATTGTTGTCACCAGGAATAGTAAGTGTATTGTGGTAATATTCTATGTAGTATTGTTGTCACCAAGAACATTAAGTATATTGTAGTAATATTCTATGTAGTATTGTTGTCACCAGGAACAGTAAGTGTATTGTGGTAATATTCTATGTAGTATTGTTGTCACCAAGAACAGTAAGTGTATTGTAGTAATAATCTATGTAGTATTGTTGTCACCAGGAACAGTAAGTATATTGTGGTAATATTCTATGTAGTATTGTTGTCACCAAGAACAGTAAGTATATTGTCGTAATATTCTATGTAGTATTGTTGTCACCAGGAACAGTAAGTGTATTGTGGTAATATTCTATGTAGTATTGTTGTCACCAAGAACAGTAAGTATATTCTAGTAATATTCTATGTAGTATTATTGTCACCAGGAACAGTAAGTGTATTGTAGTAATATTCGATGTAGTATTGTTGTCACCAGGAACAATAAGTATATTGTAGTAATATTCTATGTAGTATTGTTGTGACCAGGAATAGTAAGTGTATTGTGGTAACATTCTATGCAGTATTGTTGACTTTAGGAACAGTAAGTATATATTAGTAACATTGTATGTAGTATTGTTGTCACCAGGAATAGTAAGTGTATTTTAGTAATATTCTATGTAGTATTGTTGACACCAGGAACAGTAAGTATATTGTAGTAATATTCTATGTAGTATTGTTGTCACCAGGAACAGTAAGTATATTTTAGTAATATTCTATGTATTATTGTTCTCACCAAGAACAGTAAGTATATTGTGATAATATTCTATGTAGTATTGTTGTCACCAGGAAGAGTAAGTGTATTGTGGTAATATTCTATGTAGTATTGTTGTCATCAAGAACAGTAAGTATATTGTAGTAATATTCTATGTAGTATTGTTGTCACCAAGAACAGTAAGTATATTGTAGTAATATTCTATGTAGTATTGTTGTCACCAGGAACAATAAGGGTATTGTGGTAATATTCTATGTAGTATTGTTGTCACCAGGAACAGTAAGTTTATTGTGGTGATATTCTATGTGGTATTGTTGTCACCAGGAACAGTAAGTTTATTGTGGTAATATTATATGTAGTTTTGTTGTCACCAGGAACAATAGGTATATTGTAGTAATATTATATGTAGTATTATTGTCATCAAGAACAGTAAGTATATTGTAGTAATATTCTATGTAGTATTGTTGTCACCAAGAACAGTAAGTATATTGTAGTAATATTCTATGTAGTATTGTTGTCACCAGGAACAATAAGGGTATTGTGGTAATATTCTATGTAGTATTGTTGTCACCAGGAACAGTAAGTTTATTGTGGTAATATTCTATGTGGTATTGTTGTCACCAGGAACAGTAAGTTTATTGTGGTAATATTATATGTAGTTTTGTTGTCACCAGGAACAATAAGGTATATTGTAGTAATATTATATGTAGTATTATTGTCATCAAGAACAGTAAGTATATTGTAGTAATATTCTATGTAGTATTGTTGTCACCAAGAACAGTAAGTATATTGTAGTAATATTCTATGTAGTATTTGTTGTCACCAGGAACAATAAGTATATTGTAGTAATATTATATGTAGTATTATTGCTACTATTGACAGTATTTTGGTATTCTGAATGTATAAAAACTTGCTTTCGTATTCTGTAATTCTGGTGAAGTTTAGAAAAACATCCTGAAGAATATTAGTTAACTATGTATGTCCTCGAGTATTGGATCTTTGTATGATCCTGTGTGCTAACGTCTGTCTTGTTCAATTAAACATGTTACGTTGTTTGTACTTTGTTAAGTACAGTATGTTATTTGTTTCTGAGATATTATTGGTGTTCGAGTTTACGAACAGAAACATAAACAGTGACAGAAGATCACGGTATTATGGAAAGGGTTAACATTGTGTATGAAAGAAGTAGAATGGGTTTATTTTGAACGTCAGGCCAGATCAACCAAGGTGTTTCTTTTAAACTTTCTAATAAGTAACATATGCTAAACTACTCCGATATATATTAGAGCAATGTTTAATGTCTTTGAAATTCATTAAGGTAACATGTAAAGAACTTCTAGTGTCATTCATTAATGTGAAAACGTGTAACAGCCTAAAAACAGCGAAAGGTGAATTAAATATGTCATTGTAACAATTCTAACACCAACTCAGTAATGTATCAACCACTGTTCTTTTTTCGTATCGATTTATTACAGTAACGTGTAACAGTGAACTACAATATGTTACAATTAGTTTTCGCCATATATGATATCTTTCTGCTACACGTTTCTTTAATATTAGAAAAACTAAAATGTTTCAATCATAAGATACTAGTATTTCAGCAAACTTATTACTTATAACGTTTTGAAGAAGATTTGTGTACTTGTTACCTAGCAACCTTTCAAGATCTGATGCTATGACGTTGTTAGATGTACTTGTTACCTAGCAACCTTTCAAGATCTGATGCTATGACGTTGTTAGATGTACTTGTTACCTAGCAACCTTTCAAGATCTGATGCTATGACGTTGTTAGATGTACTTGTTACCTAGCAACCTTTCAAGATCTGATGCCATGACGTTGTTAGATGTACTTGTTACCTAGCAACCTTTCAAGATCTGATGCCATGACGTTGTTAGATGTACTTGTTACCTAGCAACCTTTCAAGATCTGATGCCATGACGTTGTTAGATGTACTTGTTACCTAGCAACCTTTCAAGATCTGATGCCATGACGTTGTTAGATGTACTTGTTACCTAGCAACCTTTCAAGATCTGATGCCATGACGTTGTTAGATGTACTTGTTACCTAGCAACCTTTCAAGATCCGATGCCATGACGTTGTTAGATGTACTTGTTACGTAGCAACCTTTCAAGATCTGATGCCATGACGTTGTTAGATGTACTTGTTACCTAGCAACCTTTCAAGATCTGATGCTATGACGTTGTTAGATGTACTTGTTACCTAGCAACCTTTCAAGATCTGATGCTATGACGTTGTTAGATGTACTTGTTACCTAGCAACCTTTCAAGATCTGATGCCATGACGTTGTTAGATGTACTTGTTACCTAGCAACCTTTCAAGATCCAACGTTTTGAAGTTGTTAAACTGTTACCAGTTATCCTTCCTTGTTCTAAAGTTTTGTGGTCATGAGACTGTTTGTCACCTACCAACCTTTCTGGGATTACTTGTTTGGTGATGGCACGATGTACAAAATGTATAGACTACGAAATGTTTTATGTAGGAGAAACAAGAAGAAATAAAAAAACACGACCTGATGAAGGTAGGTAAGTAAACATATAACTAACAAATAAGTTTTTAAAATGCTCAAACATTGAATGTATTAAAACATAACAACAACGAAAGGAAAGCACTCACAATCAGGGTTAGCATCAGGATTCATAACATATTTGTATTAAATAAATTAAAAACCAGATGGAGCTGATACTGTCATAGAAAATCATTTTATTTTGTAATTTGAACTGTCGTTAGTAGTTCGTGTTTATGTCTCATTGTACTGAAATAAATCTTTCAGAATTATCCACAAGTAGCCGTTTAGGGACTAAGCTCCTAAGGTCACGAAAACGTTTCACGAATTACGTCTTGTAGGTTACTTGTTTTTTAACAGAGGGCTATTTTTTTCTAGTGTTGCAGTAGACATCGTAACAAGAAGAATAAAAACACAGACTTGCTGTATTTATGATAGGAAATCTGTAGCGTTGTGACCGATAATCATCGAACAATATCTGAATTTATCAGAAGAAGTTAGTAACTAATCCCGTCCTAGTTGTTTACGTGTCGACTCTGTCACAAGTATCGTTATCTTTCAAAGAAAGAAAAAAATCAAAGGATTAGATGACTGGACGAAAGTTCTAAGACTCGAGTGCCTCGGCGTGACTGTTTCTCGCCGGTTCTCTCAACAGTAGTACGGGTTTTACTACACGAACACGTTGCTGGCTTTCCCAGGCCCTCGTGGAGCGAGGGGCCAAGCTGTGACGCCCGCACCTTCTCCTCCCACCCCGGGGCCGACCGCGTGCGGCTATGCAAATGACCTGTCGTGTCAGAACCAGAAGGGGGCGCTGGAGGGGAGGACAATACCGTTTGGCCACTCCCAAGTTTCCTGGTTTGGCACACTACCGCGCCCTGCTCGCCTTCTGAGTTTAGCACGGAGACTCAGCTTCCATTCTCTAGTGAGGACTCGAGCGGTGAGGGTTGTCGCCAGGTGGTGTCTTATAAGTTGTGTTTGTTTAGTCAGTGCCTGTTTAGGTCTACACGTAGAAGGTCAGTTCGTATGGTTTTGGTAAGTCTTCAAACTATTTGTATTGTCAAAATAGAAGGTTTACTTACGGTCAGTTAGAACGTCCAACTTAGCTGCTTGATAGAACGTCTACCACCATCCAACTTAGCTACTTGAAGCTCGTTTTACAATTATCTAATAATGTGTGGCAACATGTATTTGTTCTGTAGTTGTTTAAAGAACACTTGTGTGTCAAGACTTATTTGTTCTATAGTTGTTTAAAGAAAACTTTTGTGTTAACACTTATTAGTTTTATAGTTATTTAAAGAACACTTGTGTGTTAACACGTATATGTTCCACAGTTGTTGAAAAACACTTGTGTGTTAACACGTATATGTTCCACAGTTGTTGAAAAACACTTGTGTGTTAATTCACTATAGTGTTAAGGTTATCCAGTGAACACCAGATTGTTATGTGTTAATTCATCATGGTGTTAAGGTTATCCAGTGAACACCAGATTGTTATGTGTTAATTCACCATGGTGTTAAGGTTATCCAGTAAACACCAGATTGTTATGTGTTAATTCACTATAGTGTTAAAGTTATCCAGTAAACACCTACTTGTGTATTAACTCACTGTAGTGTTAAGGTTATCCAGTAAACACCAGATTGTTATGTGTTAATTCACTATAGTGTTAAAGTTATCCAGTAAACACCAGATTGTTATGTGTTAATTCATCATGGTGTTAAGGTTATCCAGTGAACACCAGATTGTTATGTGTTAATTCACTATGGTGTTAAGGTTATCCAGTAAACACCAGATTGTTATGTGTTAATTCACTATGGTGTTAAAGTTATCCAGTGAACACCAGATTGTTATGTGTTAATTCACTATGGTGTTAAGGTTATCCAGTGAACACCAGATTGTTATGTGTTAATTCATCATGGTGTTAAAGTTATCCAGTGAACACCAGATTGTTATGTGTTAATTCACTATGGTGTTAAGGTTATCCAGTGAACACCAGATTGTTATGTGTTAATTCACTATGGTGTTAAGGTTATCCAGTGAACACCATATTGTTATGTATTAATTCATCATGGTGTTAAGGTTATCCAGTGAACACCAGATTGTTATGTGTTAATTCACCGTGGTGTTAAGGTTATCCAGTGAACACCAGATTCTTATGTGTTAATTCACTATAGTGTTAAGGTTATCCAGTAAACACCAGATTGTTATGTGTTAATTCACCATGGTGTTAAGGTTATCCAGTGAACACCAGATTGTTATGTGTTAATTCACTATGGTGTTAAGGTTATCCAGTGAACACCAGATTGTTATGTGTTAATTCACCATGGTGTTAAGGTTATCCACTAAACACCAGATTGTTATGTGTTAATTCACCATGGTGTTAAAGTTATCCAGTGAACACACAATTGATGTTGTTGTGTCTGATTGTTTTCTTGGTTGACGTTATGAAGCTGAACAAAAACTACAAACCTGAAAAATTTTCTAGAAAAAAAAAAAAATTGATTATATGTTTAGTCTCTGCAGAATAACTAGGGACTGTTATTAGTCTAATGTAAGGACAAAATAACACAAGTTTCCTTTGTGTTCAGGGTCTCAGTTGTCGTTGTTTAGTCTCTAGGTGCATGTTACATTATACATGAAAGGAATTTCCTAGAATATACATGTGATCAAATCTTCGTCACCTGTGACGTCACTGAGGGACACCAGCGTAAGAAAAAAATCACAAATCTCACCGGAGGGCTGTATTTCACTCTGCATTACACTTGCTAAAAACCCCTTCAGGGAAATCTGAGAGACAAAGATGTTATTTGGTCGACACGAAGAAAACTATCACAACAGAAGGGGGACAAGGGGGGGGGGGTTATTATCAGAAATGTGTTCAAAATTAATTATAACCTTTTGTTACAATTCCCTCAAAAGACGTCGACATTACCAAAAGAAATACAGGGTTTCCTCATAAAATGATGAACGAATTAATGTATGACGAGGACAGAAAATATCGAAGAGTTAACAGAGAAGAAATACACGGTCAAAAGAAGTAAAACTTAAGTAAAGACAGTAAAGTTGAGGAGTAAAACTTATGTAAGGACAGTAAAGTTAAGGATATAAACATAAATGAAGACAATAAAGTTAAGGAATAAACTCAACTGAGGACAGTAAAATTAAGAACTAAAACTTAAGTAAAGACAGTAAAGTTACGGAGGGAAACTTAACTGAGAACAGTAAAGATAAGGAGTCAAACTCAACTAAAGAATGTAAAGTTACGGAGTAAAACTCACCTAAAGACAGTAAAGTTACGGAGTAAAACACAACTCAGGACAGTAAAGTTAAGGAGTAAAACTCAACTAAAGACTGTAAAGTTGAGGAGTAAAACTCAACTAAAGACAATAAAGTTAAGGAGTAAAACTCAACTAAAGACAGTAAAGTTACGGAGTAAAACTCAACAAAGACTGTAAAGTTACGGAGTAAAACACAACTCAGGACAGTAAAGTTAAGGAGTAAAACTCAACTAAAGACAGTAAAGTTACGGAGTAAAACACAACTCAGGACAGTAAAGTTAAGGAGTAAAACACAACTCAGGACAGTAAAGTTAAGGAGTAAAACTCAACCAAAAACAGTAAAGTTAAGGAGTAAAACTCAACTCAGGACAGTAAAGTTAAGGAGTCAAACTCAACTAAAGAATGTAAAGTTACGGAGTAAAACTCACCTAAAGACAGTAAAGTTACGGAGTAAAACACAACTCAGGACAGTAAAGTTAAGGAGTAAAACTCAACTAAAGACTGTAAAGTTGAGGAGTAAAACTCAACTAAAGACAATAAAGTTAAGGAGTAAAACTCAACTAAAGACAGTAAAGTTACGGAGTAAAACTCAACTAAAGACAGTAAAGTTACGGAGTAAAACTCAACTAAAGACTGTAAAGTTACGGAGTAAAACTCAACAAAGACTGTAAAGTTACGAAGTAAAACTCAACTAAAGACAGTAAAGTTAAGGAGTAAAACTCAACTAAAGACAGTAAAGTTAAGGAGTAAAACTCACCTAAAGACAGTAAAGTTACGGAGTAAAACACAACTCAGGACAGTAAAGTTAAGGAGTAAAACTCAACTAAAGACAGTAAAGTTACGGAGTAAAACACAACTCAGGACAGTAAAGTTAAGGAGTAAAACACAACTCAGGACAGTAAAGTTAAGGAGTAAAACTCAACCAAAAACAGTAAAGTTAAGGAGTAAAACTCAACTAAAGACAGTAAAGTTGAGGAGTAAAACTCAACTAAAGACAGTAAAGTTACGGAGTAAAACTCAACTAAAGACTGTAAAGTTACGGAGTAAATCTCAACTAAAGACTGTAAAGTTAAGGAGTAAAACACAACTAAAGACAGTAAAGTTACGGAGTAAAACTCAACTAAAGACAGTAAAGTTACGGAGTAAAACCCAACTAAAGACAGTAAAGTTACGGAGTAAAACTCAACTAAAGACTGTAAAGTTACGGAGTAAAACTCAACTAAAGACTGTAAAGTTAAGGAGTAAAACACAACTAAAGACAGTAAAGTTACGGAGTCAAACTCAACTAAAGAATGTAAAGTTACGGAGTAAAACTCACCTAAAGACAGTAAAGTTACGGAGTAAAACACAACTCAGGACAGTAAAGTTAAGGAGTAAAACACAACTAAAGACAGTAAAGTTACGGAGTCAAACTCAACTAAAGACTGTAAAGTTACGAAGTAAAACTCACCTAAAGACAGTAAAGTTACGGAGTAAAACACAACTCAGGACAGTAAAGTTAAGGAGTAAAACACACCTAAAGACAGTAAAGTTACGGAGTAAAACACAACTCAGGACAGTAAAGTTAAGGAGTAAAACTCAACTAAAGACTGTAAAGTTGAGGAGTAAAACTCAACTAAAGACTGTAAAGTTGAGGAGTAAAACTCAACTAAAGACAATAAAGTTAAGGAGTAAAACTCAACTAAAGACAGTAAAGTTGAGGAGTAAAACTCAACTAAAGACAGTAAAGTTACGGAGTAAAACTCAACTAAAGACTGTAAAGTTACGGAGTAAATCTCAACTAAAGACTGTAAAGTTAAGGAGTAAAACACAACTAAAGACAGTAAAGTTACGGAGTAAAACTCAACTAAAGACAGTAAAGTTACGGAGTAAAACTCAACTAAAGACAGTAAAGTTACGGAGTAAAACTCAACTAAAGACTGTAAAGTTACGGAGTAAAACTCAACTAAAGACTGTAAAGTTAAGGAGTAAAACACAACTAAAGACAGTAAAGTTACGGAGTCAAACTCAACTAAAGAATGTAAAGTTACGGAGTAAAACACAACTCAGGACAGTAAAGTTAAGGAGTAAAACTCAACTAAAGACTGTAAAGTTGAGGAGTAAAACTCAACTAAAGACTGTAAAGTTGAGGAGTAAAACTCAACTAAAGACTGTAAAGTTACGGAGTAAAACTCAACTAAAGACAATAAAGTTAAGGAGTAAAACTCAACTAAAGACAGTAAAGTTACGGAGTAAAACCCAACTAAAGACAGTAAAGTTACGGAGTAAAACTCAACTAAAGACAGTAAAGTTACGGAGTAAAACTCAACTAAAGACTGTAAAGTTGAGTAGTAAAACTCAACTAAAGACTGTAAAGTTGAGGAGTAAAACTCAACTAAAGACTGTAAAGTTACGGAGTAAAACTCAACTAAAGACAATAAAGTTAAGGAGTAAAACTCAACTAAAGACAGTAAAGTTACGGAGTAAAACTCAACTAAAGACAGTAATGTTACGGAGTAAAACTTAACTAAAGACTGTAAAGTTACGGAGTAAAACTCAACAACGACTGTAAAGTTACGAAGTAAAACTCAACTAAAGACAGTAAAGTTAAGGAGTAAAACTCAACTAAAGACAGTAAAGTTAAGGAGTAAAACTCAACTCAGGACAGTAAAGTTAAGGAGTAAAACTCAACTAAAGACTGTAAAGTTGAGGAGTAAAACACAACTCAGGACAGTAAAGTTACGGAGTAAAACTCAACTAAAGACAGTAAAGTTAAGGAGTAAAACTCAACTAAAGACTGTAAAGTTACGGAGTAAAACTCAACTAAAGAAAGTAAAGTTAAGGAGTAAAACTCAACTAAAGACAGTAAAGTTACGGAGTAAAGTTACGGAGTAAAACTCAACTAAAGACAGTAAAGTTAAGGAGTAAAACTCAACTAAAGACTGTTAAGTTACGGAGTAAAACTCAACTAAAGACAGTAAAGTTACGGAGTAAAACTCAACTAAACACTGTAAAGTTACGGAGTAAAGTTACGGAGTAAAACTCAACTAAAGACAGTAAAGTTAAGGAGTAAAACTCAACTAAAGACTGTTAAGTTACGGAGTAAAACTCAACTAAAGAAAGTAAAGTTAAGGAGTAAAACTCAACTAAAGACAGTAAAGTTAAGGAGTAAAACTCAACTAAAGACAGTAAAGTTACGGAGTAAAACTCAACTAAAGACAGTAAAGTTAAGGAGTAAAACTCAACTAAAGACAGTAAAGTTAAGGAGTAAAACTCAACTAAAGACTGTAAAGTTACGGAGTAAAACTCAACTAAAGACAGTAAAGTTAAGGAGTAAAACTCAACTAAAGACAGTAAAGTTAAGGAGTAAAACTCAACTAAAGACTGTTAAGTTACGGAGTAAAACTCAACTAAAGAAAGTAAAGTTAAGGAGTAAAACTCAACTAAAGACAGTAAAGTTAAGGAGTAAAACTCAACTAAAGACAGTAAAGTTAAGGAGTAAAACTCAACTAAAGACTGTAAAGTTACGGAGTAAAACTCAACTAAAGACAGTAAAGTTAAGGAGTAAAACTCAACTAAAGACAGTAAAGTTCAGGAGTAAAACTCAACTAAAGACAGTAAAGTTAAGGAGTAAAACTTATCAAAAGAAGTAAAGGAAAGGAGTGAAACGCTGACTATAAAGTTCGGTACGTTTACTACCGTACATCTAACTGTAAAGTTCTGTACGTTTACTACCGTACATCTAACTGTAAAATTCTGTAAGTTTACTGCCGTACATCTGGCTACTTAGTTCTGTAAATTTACTACCGTAATTTAACTGTAAAGTTCTGTAAGTTTACTACCGTACATCTAACTGTAAAGTTTTGTACGTTTACTACCGTACTTCTAACTGTAAAGTTCTGTACGTTTACTACCGTACATTTTTGTTCTGTAGAACTAGATCTTGAAGCCAAATTTGTTCCCGACAGCAGCTGTCGCTACGAAACCTTAAACAAAAGGGTGGATCGACTCCACCCCACGCGTTCCCTTGGGTAGGGAGCGTCTAGACGGCACGACAGATGTCGGGGGAGGGTAGGCCAGCTGCTAAGGGGCTCTGTACTTTATTGTGTTGGCTGGTTTGCCGGTTGAAATCTTCCTTTGACCATAGGTTGAAAACGGCGCAGTGTTTATTATGACGCAAAGAAATACAATATAAACATAAAGCTGGACTCGTACCTGGGGTTGAGAGTCAGGGACGAGTCAACGATTTAATCATTCGTTTTCTTAGTTTTAATATATATATATATATATTATATATATATGTACTCGCACATAAAATCACGTGCTGGCTGTATGTGCTCACCGGACAATGAAGGCTTGGTCACCACAAGGTCTACTTGATGTATTTTAGGTATTTGGGGGTGGTGGTGGGTGGCTACAAGACAGCTGGCGATATAACTTACACGTGGGGGTTTATCATTCCATTCATTACAAGTGCTGCCGCTTGCCCTGACCTGGGGCATTACGTGCTCTCCCTGTCACGTGACGGTTTCGTGTGTCAGTTTGGTCATTGCAACACTATTGACCTTTATTTATATCATGTTAGAAACGAATTGTTTATAAAAGCTCAATATTTATTTGATTTCAAGTGATATTAGAAAACCATTGAATTTATGTTTGCGTTTGCTGGTTTTAGATGGCACTGAACAGTTATGGTTGTATATGTTAATGTAACTTGTCATAATTCAATGGATAACGTACAATATGTTATCGTTCTGTATCCAGTGATGGTTCTTTTCGTTTTACACTTTACTCTGTTTTCACTTGTTTCTGTTGAAATGTATATTGAAATGATACTTAATTTACCCCCGCTAGTATAGGCTACGGATTTACAACGCTAAAATCAGGGGTTCGATTCCCTTTGGTGGAATCAACAGATAGCCAGATGTGGCTTTGCTATAAGACAACACACACATACATAATCTACTTTTGTAATATCCATCTGGCGGTGATACTTTATCCAATATTTTAACATTCATCTGGCACTGGTACTTTGAGGAGTGCTTTAATATCCATCTCGCGGTGGTACTTTATATCACCATTGTAAGATCCATCTCGCGGTGGTACTTTATCCACTATTGTAAGATCCATCTCGCGGTGGTACTTTATCCACTATTGTAAGATCCATCTCACGGTGGTACTTTATATCACCATTGTAAGATCCATCTCACGGTGGTACTTTATTCAATGTTTTAACTGCTAGCTGGTGATGATTCCATAACAAAACGTAAAGATTTTTTGAAAGGTAACGTCTGTGTGGCACTACTCTGTATCTTCAATTATTCACTGGAGTATGTATTGTATTATCTGTTACTGACACTTTAAGGTTCAGTGATGATACAAAGTACATCCTAGAAAAAGTTTAACACGCGTTTTATTGATTTGTGTGTGTTTATAGTTCTTGCGCCAAGAATTTCTTTAATAGTGTGCTGCACCGAAGACATGACCTGCTACTAGGACGCAAGCCACGTGACGATTTACGGATTGGTAGCAGCGTCCGTAACGACCGATCGTGCGTCATACCATTCACGTGCAGTGAAATGTGAAAATTGTACGTACTGAATTACTGTACGAGGCGTGGTTTGGTTTCCCTGGTGTCGATAGTGGTGTCTTCTCAGAGTCTCTATAGTAAAAAGCATTCATTATCTCGAAAAAAATACCTCAATTCGGTGAAGGCCGTATTTGGTTATGTCGTTTGTTTCATGACGCCAGATAGAGGTGTACCTGTGACAGGATGGAACACTTTCATTGCCGAAATTTAAAATAACTAATAAAGCAAAATAATTTTCATCTTAGTTCCTATCCAAAGCGACGGGCTAACTACACCCTCCCTTCACTAGGTGTTTCTCACCATATTGATGTTCAAATGCGTGAGTTGATGTCTCCCCGTATTCTACAGTTACAATACAATTTATCACACAAATCCAAAACACATACGCGATGTCTCTCTACGCCATTCTCAAAGTTTGTTTACTTTTTCTAGCTTAGAGTTTACGTCACAATTTATGCTTAACGTATAACAGTCGTCAATACACTATAATTCTACATTCATCCTTGTATTTAACAGTGCCAGTTACAGACACTTCACCACTTAGGCTTAACGTGTAACAGCTGACAGTACACTACCATTCTACATTCATCCTTGTATTTAACAGTGCTAGTTACAGACACTTCACCACTTAGGCTTAACGTGTAACAGCTGACAGTACACTACCATTCTACATTCATCCTTGTATTTAATTGTAATAGTTACAGACACTTCACCACTTAGACTTAACGTGTAACCGCTGACAGTACACTACCATTCTACATTCATCCTTGTATTTAACAGTGCTAGTTACAGACACTTCACCACTTAGGCTTAACGTGTAACCGCTGACAGTACACTACCATTTTATCTAGATTCATTTTTGTATTTAATTGTAGTAGTTACAAAGCTACGAACACTTGTTCAGACGTGAGGAAAATAACTTGTAACGTTTCAATATTTTCTTTAAATTAAATTGATACCTGTAGAAGGTTGTAATTAATATTTCAAGTTACATCCCGTATTAGGCCTAAAGCTAAGCGGAATCAAACGTGAAAGTGTTAATGGTACATTGTAGCTTATTTAAAATGACTAAACATGAAACGACTGGGTAAGGTAACAGCAGAAAACGAAATAATGTCAGACATATAATATTCACCCCGCACGTAATCGTTATTAAAGTGTTGTATTTACGTGTAGAAAATAACAGATTGAAATGTTAATATTAAAGTGTTGTATTTACACGTGTAGAAAATAACAGATTGAAGTGTTAATATTAAAGTGTTGTATTTACACGTGTAGAAAATAACAGATTGAAGTGTTAATATTAAAGTGTTGTATTTACACGTGTAGAAAATAACAGATTGAAGTGTTAATATTAAAGTGTTGTATTTACACGTGTAGAAAATAACAGATTGAAGTGTTAATATTAAACTGTTGTATTTACACGTGTAGAAAATAACAGATTGAAGTGTTAATATTAAAGTGTTGTATTTACACGTGTAGTAAACAGTGAACTAGACTGATCGTGGAAGTTTTCAAAGAACGAAGCTTATCTTACTTGGAGTCTCCTGAACATGTTGTGTATTGCAATACAATAATACTTATCTAACACCAGGCTGTACTTAGCACCTATAACACAATAAAATGCTGTCAATTTAATAGTAGAGTTTCATTTTACATTATTGATTGGATAATTTGTTGCTTGCTTTTTAAAGGTTTTGTAGTGAAAGTGGGTGTAGTATGACCGTTATTAAAACTGGGTGCTAAAGGTCTTGTTCTTTCCTTTTCAGCGTGAGGGCGTAACTCTAATTATCACTCCGGGGTCTGAGGTGAACTTAGACCCACATTGTATGCATCAGATGATGAACTCCAAAGAGGTAGGTGTCGTTTTCATTTTGTTTTTTGTTAAAATTTTATACAAAGTTAGGTCCATCAACTAGGCTTACAGAAAAAGGTATAAGTTGAAGTCATGCAGTTTAAGATCGTTGGACAGTTTATAGAGTAAGACTTTGTTATTTAAAAATATATCTCTTGTGGTATTATATTAATAATTTGAGAAGGCAAATTTACAAGTTTTCGTTTCAGAAGTTATCATCACACCAGGTTTTAAGATTTTGGTAAAGCCACGATAATTGACACTTCGAACTTTTTTATGTCTTTAAAAGAAGTTACCGTGGGTTATATTAGGATCTTCTTCGTTTCAATTAACACTCAGAAATAGTAGATTATATGTGTATTAAAAACATTACTGACGACCATAAATAAACTAAGTTCTTCGTTGCTTTAATTGGTATGTTTTCAATGTACAAAAAAGCAGAACGTTTTACTTTGATTTGTGTCCAATATTCTGCAGAATTAGAGTTGGATACGCCCATTATCGGACAGCATGTTTAACTATTGACAAAACAATCAGTTGTAACTTCAAGGTACTTCTGTTTCAGTATCCGTGTCATCACACGGATCATAAGTAGGACATAATTATGGAACCCTGGCTAGCAGCAGTGTTTCCAAGCGTATTTAATTTAGTTACAATGAGCATTTGCCAATCACGATTTACCAAAACTACCTCGATCAAGAACGGTTTCTTTTGATCTACTTACAGAAAGCGCCCTCTATTGACAGTATTAGCATTAACAATTGGTTAGACTGATGTTTTCTATGCTTCATAATGATTTGGACATTAACGTAAACATGTATTTAGTGCTGAGTTTATTATTTTGGTGTAACGAAACTTTATTTTCTTTTATTCGACCGCATTAAGAAAGTATTTTAGATTTTAGTTTTAACTGAATAGTAAAAATTAGTATATACGAAAGTCTTTATAAAAGTTTGGATAAAAGGAACATTTTCATTGAACATTTAATTAAATTCTCGATAGTAAATGTTACTGTATTGTAAGACACGAACAGACAAATAGTAAATGGTCACATTTGACTTGTCTTGTTGCCAAACCCCTGGTGGTTCAGTGATGAGCCTAGGACCTTTTACTCTATGACGTTAAAAAATCGAGTTTCAATAACCACGGTGGTAATGCAAAGATATATAGATTCATTTGTCTTACTCTGTAAGTACTAACAAACAAAGGTCTTGGCAGTGTTGTCTAACACAGTTTTAATAGGTAGTAACAAACAAAGGTCTTGGCAGTGTTGTCTAACACATTTTTAATAGGTAGTAACAAACAGAGGTCTTGGCAGTGTTGTCTAACACAGTTTTAATAGGTAGTAACAAACAGAGGTCTTGGCAGTGTTGTCTAACACATTTTTAATAGGTGGTAACAAACAAAGGTCTTGGCAGTGTTGTCTGACACATTTTTAATAGGTAGTAACAAACAGAGGTCTTGGCAGTGTTGTCTAACACATTTTTAATAGGTAGTAACAAACAGAGGTCTTGGCAGTGTTGTCTAACACATTTTTAATAGGTAGTAACAAACAGAGGTCTTGGCAGTGTTGTGTAACACATTTTTAATAGGTAGTAACAAACAGAGGTCTTGGCAGTGTTGTCTAACACATTTTTAATAGGTAGTAACAAACAGAGGTCTTGGCAGTGTTGTCTAACACAGTTTTAATAGGTAGTAACAAACAGAGGTCTTGGCAGTGTTGTCTAACACATTTTTAATAGGTGGTAACAAACAAAGGTCTTGGCAGTGTTGTCTGACACATTTTTAATAGGTAGTAACAAACAGAGGTCTTGGCAGTGTTGTCTTAACACATTTTTAATAGCTATAAAACAAACAAAGGTCTTAGCAGTGTTGTCTAACACATTTTTAATAGCTATGAAACAAACAGAGGTCTTGGCAGTGTTGTCTAACACAGTTGTAGTAGGTAGTAATAAACAGAGGTCTTGGCAGTGTTGTCTAACACATTTTTAGTAGGTAGTAACAAACAAAGGTCTTCGCAGTGTTGTCTAACACATTTTTAATAGGTAGTAACAAACAGAGGTCTTCGCAGTGTTGTGTAACACATTTTTAGTAGGTAGTGACAAACAGAGGTCTTGGCAGTGTTGTGTAACACATTTTTAGTGAGTAGTGACAAACGTTGGCCGAGCCAGAATAGAAACTTTCTTCGATATTCTAATATACGGACTACTAAGGCCTGTTAAATGGTGCGTAACACGTATATTTATAATGTCAAAGACACGGAACATGTGGTAGCTAACTTCCGTTGTACTATCGGAGGAGAAGTTCGCTGTAATCCGCCGGAAAGCAGTCACTATCGGAACGTGCAGTTTCAGCCTCGACTCTTAACCATTGGATCGCGAGTTCGAATTCCGTCGCCGAAGATGCTCGTCTTTACAGTGATCGGGACATTATAATGTGACAATTTATCCTAGTGTTCGATTAGAATTAGTGAGTGGTGTTAACTGGTTGTTTTCTCTCTAGTCCGTCACTTCTCAATTCAGGACGACTAACGTGTAGATAACCCTCTAATAACTTTACAGAAATTTAACAAACAAACAATTTCTGTCTGAAAATCGCATCTTACGAATACTTAACGTAACATATGGCGTCAGAAAACAGTAACAACAAAACACGATTGCAATAGTACATTTCAGTAATGTGATTAACTAATAAGTTACTTGTCAATGATTCCTGTACTCAGTTCCAGACGAAAGCGGAGATTGTGTCATTTTTATTTATCAAACAAATGTAACAATACCATCTAATACTTTTGGACTTCCTCTGTTTCTTAAAATAGCCACCTATAAATAACAAAAAAGAACAGGACACGAATCATGTCACAACCTTCTGGTCTTGCTGGCTCGGCCTGGTCAGGTGGGTTAAGGTTTTCGACTTGTAATATGAGGGTCACGGGATCGGATCCCTGTCGCACCAAACATGCTTGCCCTTTCAGCTGTGGAGGCGTTATAATGTGACGGTCAATACCTCTATTCTTTGGTAAAAGAGTAGCCCAAGAGTTGGCGGTGGGTGGTGATGACTAGCTGCCTTCTCTCTAGTCTTACGCTGCTAAATTAGAGACGGCTATCGCAGATATCCCTCGTGTAGCTTTACGCGAAATTCAAAACAAACGAACAAACCTTATCTTGCTTTCAAATGTAGCGTTTAAATAACCGGAACTTGTCACCTGTGCGTTTGTCCGTTGTTTGTAACACGGTCCATGTGGAACTGAACATGTAAACACTTCTTATGAACCAAACATTTATGTAGAATATTTATTTAAAGTTCAAAATAACTGAATTTTTATTACGTATCTTCACATAGCCTCGTATCTAATAAGAATAACTGACTTAATATATATAATACCCTCCCATAAAGTGGTGTATAACAAGTACAAAGATTTGATATAAAATATCCTCACATAAACATATCTTCAGAAAGAATAAACAACTTGTGCAGAATACTCTCATATGAACTAGTTAGGGTAATTATCCTTAAGTAATTGTAACGTGACTTATCGGGAATAATTGTTCTGAAGTAAATATAAACTAGACAAACCTTTTATAGAATAGTCGAGAACCAAACTCATGTCGCCTGTAGCGCCACGGTTTGTATATCTGATAACATGCCGCTGTATTAGCATATATGTTATTTAAGACTCGTTCAATTGTTGCTTTGGCATATATGTATGATATCAAAGGTTGGATAAATACACAGTGTATGACTGTTAACAATCAGTGTATTTTATTATCAAAGGTTTGTGTGTACGACTGTTAACAATCAGTGTATTTTATTACCAATGGTTTGTATGTACGACTGTTAACATTCAGTGTATTTTATTATCAAAGGTTTGTATGTACGACTGTTAACATTCAGTGTATTTTATTATCAAAGGTTTGTGTGTACGACTGTTAACATTCAGTGTATTTTATTATCAAAGGTTTGTGTGTACGACTGTTAACATTCAGTGTATTTTATTATCAAAGATTTGTGTGTACGACTGTTAACATTCAGTGTACTTCATTATTAAAGGTTTGTGTGTACGACTGTTAACATTCAGTGTATTTCATTATTACAGGTGTGTATATAAGAGTGTACATTTTGTTTATATTATTGTCCAGGCCGAGTGCCCACCTATTCAAATGGAGCCAGTGGACCTGTCTATTAATAAAAGCCGGTCATCTTCGCCGACCTTATCAATATCACCTGAACTGGGTCGCAGACAGATGTCACCACCATCTCCCGCAGAAAGTCCAAACCTAATTGACTTAAGGATGAATAGAGGTGGTAAGTTGTCAATTATCCTAGTGAGTTTTACCGAACGTAGAGTGAAACACTGGTATCACAGAACGTATTATAATTTGTTTGTTACACAGCTAGTTTATGTACGGTGTTACGACAGCACCTGGTAATTTTTGTATATTGTTTTCACACCTAATTACAGTAGCTGGGATCATATATGGTATTATAACACGTGGTAACAATCTTAGATACAATGGCATAGTGTTAGGAAATGTTAGCTAGAAATATAAACTTGCTGTGAGGGGTCGACAACCTACTTAAAGTAACTCTCGTGTTTTTGTTGTTATCGTCTCATCTTTGAACATAAACTTTTGGTTTTTGCCTCGTTCGTGTCAACCGTAGGGTTTGGCTGTTCTACGAATGTTGTTTATTAGAATTAAGTACGGTAAGCCACTGGGCGGTTCCCCGTCTTCTTTGCTCCGGTCACGTGAGAGAGTGCACGAGAAGGGCGTGAAGCCACCAGAACTCTTGTAATCCTTTGGGTGAGGTCGGATTTTCTTTTCGGGCACTTAATAAACGGATAGCCTAACCCAAACTGTTCATCCCACCAAATATTCTGTTAGTCAGTTCATGTTAATCCGTGATAATGCTCTTCAATCGACAACTATATTGCGCTGATTTCCTTGTAACAGTAGCCGCAAACTTTGGAATAGCTAAGAACTCAATATATTTTATTTTATTACTGAATTAATCCTAAAGAAAGGGAAATATGGCGTCCTTCTGCGTGGACAGAACACCTCCCACAGGCTCGACTTTCGGACACTTCTTTTAATGCAGAAAAGCCCCTGGTCTGCTATGTGTTTGTTGTTAATCACAAATATACATAATAGGTTCTCTGTGCTGTAGCCACCAGGAGTATAATGCTGATGTTTACTGTTATAAATCTTCAGACTTATCGCTGAGCAGCTAAGGAGGGGGGGACAAAACTTATCTTCCGATACAGTTAATATGGATATGTGAGAGTAATACAAATGTAATTACAGGTAATAGAGCAGCACGAGCTTCTGTAACATCGCTGTGGTTGTAATATTCAAATCTTGTCACCTCAAAGGCTCAAATATTTCTATTAACCTTCAAGTGTCTTGTACATAACATAATCTAATCACACTTTGTGTATAAACAACTAAGGAAACTGTTACAATCGATACAACGACTTTTTGTAGATCAATCGTCGAGGTTTGCTTATCAGCGGTTATTAATTTTAGTAAGAAGGTCTGGTTAACTATCAACACATTACTACGTGACAGCAACTCACTGGACGAGTGACACTGAGTAACGTGTACGGTTACTACCAGCTGTATGTCTTATGACAGTGAGTAACGTGTACTGTTACTACCAGCTGTATGTCTTATGACATTGAGTAACGTGTACTGTAAATACCAGCTGAATGTCTTATGGCATTGAGTAACGTGTACTGTTACTACCAGCTGAATGTCTTATGACAGTGAGTAACGTGTACTGTTACAACCAGCTGAATGTCTTATGGCATTGAGTAACGTGTACTGTTACTACCAGCTGAATGTCTTATGACAGTGAGTAACGTATACTGTAAATACCAGCTGAATGTCTTATGGCATTGAGGAACGTGTACTGTTACTACCAGCTGAATGTCTTATGACAGTGAGTAACGTGTACTGTTACAACCAGCTGAATGTCTTATGGCATTGAGTAACGTGTACTGTTACTACCAGGTGTATGTCTTATGACAGTGAGTAACGTGTACTGTTACTACCAGCTGTATGTTTTATAGCAGTGAGTAACGTGTACTGTTACTACCAGCTGTATGTTTTATAGCAGTGAGTAACGTGTACTGTTACTACCAGCTGTATGTTTTATAGCAGTGAGTAACGTGTACTGTTACTACCAGCTGTATGTTTTATAGCAGTGAGTAACGTCTGCTATTATTATAGCATTCGTTCGTACTTAATAGAGGTAATTTATAATAACAAAACACCATTCTTGTGATACTGTTTATATAGACATCACCAGTATAGTGGTATGATTAAGATACTGTTTATATAGACATCACCAGTATAGTGGTATGATTAAGATACTGTTTATATAGATATCACCGGTATAGTGGTATGATTAAGATACTGTTTATATAGACATCACCAGTATAGTGGTATGATTAAGATACTGTTTATATAGACATCACCAGTATAGTGGTATGATTAAGATACTGTTTATATAGACATCACCGGTATAGTGGTATGATTAAGATACTGTTTATATAGACATCACCGGCATATAGTGGTATGATTAAGATACTGTTTATATAGACATCACCAGTATATAGTGGTATGATTAAGATACTGTTTATATAGACATCACCAGTATAGTGGTATGATTAAGATACTGTTTATATAGACATCACCAGTATAGTGGTATGATTAAGATACTGTTTATATAGACATCACCAGTATAGTGGTATGATTAAGATACTGTTTATATAGACATCACCAGAGTAGTGGTATGATTAAGATACTGTTTATATAGACATCACCAGTATAGTGGTGTGAAGTATGATTAAGATACTGTTTATATAGACATCACCAGTATAGTGGTATGAATAAGATACTGTTTATATAGACACCACCAGCATAGTGGTATGATTAAGATACTGTTTATATAGACATCACCGGTATAGTGGTATGATTAAGATACTGTTTATATAGACATCACCCGGTATAGTGGTATGATTAAGATACTGTTTATATAGACATCACGGTATAGTGGTATGATTAAGATACTGTTTTATACAGACATCACCGGTATAGTGGTATGATTAAGATACTGTTTATATAGACATCACCAGTATAGTGGTATGATTAAAATACTGTTTATATAGACATCACCAGTATAGTGGTATGATTAAGATACTGTTTATATAGACATCACCAGTATAGTGGTATGATTAAGATACTGTTTATATAGACACCACCAGTATAGTGGTATGATTAAGATACTGTTTATATAGACATCACCAGTATAGTGGTATGATTAAGATACTGTTTATATAGACATCACCAGTATAGTGGTATGATTAAGATACTGTTTATATAGACATCACCAGTATAGTGGTATGATTAAGATACTGTTTAGATAGACATCACCAGTATAGTGGTATGATTAAGATACTGTTTGTATACACATTACCAGTATAGTGGTATGATTAAGATACTGTTTATATAGACATCACCAGTATAGTGGTATGATTAAGATACTGTTTATATAAACATCACCGGTATAGTGGTATGATTAAGATACTGTTTATATAGACATCACCAGTATAGTGGTATGATATAATACTGTTTAGATAGACATCACCAGTATAGTGGTATGATTAAGATACTGTTTATATAGACATTACCAGTATAGTGGTATGATTAAGATACTGTTTATATAAACATCACCGGTATAGTGGTATGATTAAGATACTGTTTATATAGACATCACCAGTATAGTGGTATGATATAATACTGTTTAGATAGACATCACCAGTATAGTGGTATGATTAAGATACTGTTTATATAGACATCACCAGTATAGTGGTATGATTAAGATACTGTTTACGTAAACGTTGTTGTTGTTGTTTTTAATTAAACATAAAGCTACACAATGGGTGATGTGTGTTCTACCCACCACATGTATCGAAACTCGGTTTTTAGCGTTGTAAGCCCGCAGACATACCGCTGAGTCACTTGGGGGCTTATTGAGACGAAAGTGTATTTGTTATATTTGATGTCATGACGTACCTGTTATTTTTTACATACTTGTTCTATTATATTTGATGTCATGACGTACTTATACAATTTTTGTCGTCACTGACTGGTTATGTTCCGTGAGTGTATCAGTTCCAGGTTGGTGTGGTTGTGTTCTGGTTATGTTCCGTGAGTATATTATTTCCAGGTTGGTGTGGTTGTGTTCTAGTTATATTCCGTGAGTGTAACAATACCAGGTTGGTGTGGTTGTGTTCTGGTTATGTTCCGTGAGTGTAACAGTTCCAGGAATTGGTGTGGATTTGTGTTCTGGTTATGTTCCGTGAGTGTATCAGTTCCAGGTTGGTGTGGTTGTGTTCTGGTTATGTTCCGTGAGTGTAACAATACCAGGTTGGTGTGGTTTGTGTTCTGGTTATGTTCCGTGAGTGTAACAGTTTCAGGTTGGTGTGGTTGTGTTCTGGTTATGTTCCGTGGAGTGTATCAGTTCCTGGTTGGTGTGGTTGTGTTCTGGTTATGTTCCGTGAGTGTAACAGTTCCAGGTTGGTGTGGTTCGCGTGTTCTGGTTAAGTTCCGGTGAGGTGTATGTGTTCCTGGTTGGGTGTGGTTCCGTGTTCTGGTTTGTGTTCCGTGAGTGTATCAGTTCCAGGTTGGTGTGGTTGTGTTCTGGTTATGTTCCGTGAGTGTAACAGTTCCAGGTTGGTGTGGTTTGTGTTGAGACTATGTTGAGACACAAACGTCCACTTTTCTTGTATCCACATGTTATGCCAAAACATATCACGCCCTCAAGAAACTTAGCCCCTCTAGCTGTGTTAACAGTTTGTCGGTCTAACAAATAAGAATCATTCCATATAGAACTCCCCGCGAGACGTCTGTCACAGAGCGTGGGTGTACCGGGTCGAATGATATACATATTTAAGTTCTCTGCATAATTACTCAGTTCGTGAATTGTAAGAATTGTTTTTTACCCTGCCATTTTGGAATTAAATATTCACTGTGAAGAAGGACATGAGAAGACGCCATATAACAAGACAGTCCAGTTTATGAAATAGAAATGTATGGTCTTTTAATTACTTATAATTACTTAACTTATAAGGAAGTACACTAACTATTCTTTAGTTTGTACAGTAGAGACAGGACACAGAGTTACTAGATGTTTCTACAGTCGAGACAGGACACAGAGCCACTAAATGTTTCTACAGTCGAGGCAGGACACAGAGTTACTAAATGTTTCTACAGTCAAGACAGGACACAGAGTTACTAGATGTTTCTACAGTCGAGACAGGACACAGAGATACTAAATGTTTCTACAGTCGAGACAGGACACAGAGTTACTAAATGTTTCTACAGTCGAGACAGGACACAGAGTTATTAAATGTTTCTACAGTCCAAACAGGATACATAGTTACTAATTGTTTCTACAGTCGAGACAGGACACAGTGTTACTAGATGTTTCTACCTTCCAGACAGGATACAGAGTTACTAAATGTTTCTACAGTCGAGACAGGACACAGAGTTACTAAATGTTTCTACAGTTGAGACAGGACACAGACTTACTAAATGTTTCTACAGTCGAAACAGGACACAGAGTTACTAAATGTTTCTACAGTCGAGACAGGATACAGAGTTACTAAATGTTTCTACAGTCGAGACAGGACACAGAGTTACTAAATGTTTCTACAGTCAGAGACAGGATACAGAGTTACTAAATGTTTCTACAGTCGAGACAGGACACAGAGTTACTAAATGTTTCTACAGTCGAGACAGGACACAGAGTTACTAAATGTTTCTACAGTCGAGACAGGACACAGAGTTACTAAATGTTTCTACAGTCAAGACAGGGTACAGAGTTACTAAATGTTTCTACAGTCGAGACAGGACACAGAGTTACTAAATATTTCTACAGTCGAGACAGGACACAGAGTTACTAAATGTTTCCATAGTAGAGACAGGACACAGAGTTACTAAATGTTTCTACAGTCGAGACAGGGTACAGAGTTACTAAATGTTCTCTACAGTCGAGACAGGACACAGAGTTACCAACATGTTTCTGCCACAGTCGAGACAGGGTACAGAGTTACTAAATGTTTCTACAGTCGAGACAGGACATACAGAGTTACTAAATGTTTCTACAGTCGAGACAGGACACAGAGTTACTAAATGTTTCTACAGTCAGAGACAGGATACAGAGTTATTTAAATGTTTCTACAGTCGAGACAGGGTACAGAGTTACTAAATGTTTCTACAGTCGAGAGACAGGTGTACAGAGTTACCAGATGTTTTCAGTCGAGACAGGGCACAGAGTTACTAAATGTCTCTACAGTCGAGACAGGATACAGAGTTACCAAATGTTCCTACAGTCGAGACAGGATACAGAGTTACTAAATGTTTCTCAAGAAGTCCCGAGACAGGACAACAGAGTTACTAAAATCTTTCCATAGTAGAGATAACAGGACACTTAACCTACATTAAATAAGTTTCTACAATCAAGACAGGTCAGGGATTACTTGTGTTCCCACTGTCTTAACAGGACATAGAGTCACTAAATGATAACTCAAGCAGTCCAGACAGGACACAGGTTACTAAATGCTATTCTCACAGTCAGACACAGGTACAGAGGTTACTAAATGTTTCACACAGTCGAGACAGGACACTGAGTTACTAAATGATACTAAAGTAGTCCTTTACAGGACACAGAGTTACTAAATAACTTAACAGTCGAGACAGGACACAGAGTTACCAAATGTTTCTCAATAATTCGAAGAAAGGGACACAGAGTTACTAAATGTTTCTGCAATTAGAGACAACGTACAGAGTTAACTAAATGTTTCTACAGTCAACATTAGATAACAGACTTACTAAATGTTCAAAAATAACAGCAAGTAACTTAACTTCATTATAACCAACATAACCCCTAACTTCAAGGACCCTAACTCTTTATAATCAAGATAACCTAGCTTAACCTCATTATGGTCAAAATATCCTTACCTTTTAATCTCTTCTATTTATAGTCAAGATAACCCTAATCTCTGCTATCCTCATAGTCAAGATAACCCTCATTTAACCTCTTTATAGTCAATATAACTCTAACTTAACCCCAATTGTAGTCAATATAGTAACCCTAAATTACCTCTTAGTCAATATAATTTTTTACTTTAACCTCTTTATAGTCAATAATAACCTACCCTAACCCTCATTGCAAAGTAGAATATAATTTCAGCTTAATCTCCTCATAGGTCATCCCTTAACCCCAACCTTATTCTTTATATACCCTAAGTTAGAGTAACCCTAATTTATTCTTTATGCTATAGTTAAGATATCAAGGATTTTATTCTTCATTATAGGTCAAGATAGCCTTAATTCCAACTTTCATTATAGTCAAAATAATTGTAATTTAATCTCATAGGAAGCAATATAACCTAACTTAACCTCTTTATTTATAACACCAGATAAATTTCAATCTTTACCTCCCTATCATTATAGTCAAAATATCCCTAGTTTAATCTCATTATAGTCAATATAACCATAACTAATCCTCTATATGTGTCAATATAACCCTTGCTTTTAACCTCTTTTATATAAATAATATAACCCTAACTTAACTCTATATTATACAAGATAACCCTCATTTAATCCCTCTCTTTATAGTCAATATAACCCTAACTTAGCATCAGCTTGTAGTCAATATAACCCTAACTTACTCTCATAGTCAATATAATTTTTTGCTTAACCTCTTTATAGTCAATATAACCCTAACTTAACCTCTTTTATAGTCAATATAACCCCAACTTAGCCTCATTTGTAGTCAATATAATTCTAAGTTAACCTCCTTATAGCGTCAAATATAACCCTAACTTAACCTCATTGTAGTTAATATAATTCTAACTTATTCTCTTTATAGTCAATATAACCTCTTCTTATCCCTTTATTATAGTCAAGATAAATGCTGACATATTTTCATTATAATCAAGATAATAACCCTAACTTAACCTCATTGTAGCGTCAATAATAATTCTCTAAAAGCACCCTATATAGTCAATATATACCCTAACTTAACCTCATTGTAGTTAATATAATTCTAACTTAATCTTCTTTATAGTCAATATAACCCTAACTTATCCTCATTATAGTCAAGATAACCCTAACTTATCCTCATTATAGTCAAGATAGCATTTGACATATTGTCATTATAATCATAGTCAAGATAACCTAACTTAACTCCCTCATTATAGTCAACATATCCCTACCTTAACCCTAAGTATTCCATGGTCAATATAACCCTAACTTTCTCATTATAGTCAGTATAAATCCTAACTTAACACTCTTTTCGCTAACTCAAGTATAACCCTAACTTAACCTCATTTGTGGTCAATATAATTCTAAGTTTAACCTCTTTATAGTCAATATAGCCTAACTTAACCTCATTATAGTTAATATAATTCTAACCCAATCTTTCTTTATGGTCAATATAACCTAACTTATCCTCATTATAGTCAAGATGACCCTAACTTTATCTCATATGGTCAATATAGCAGCTCAGGCTTATCCTCCATTATAATCAAGGATGACAACTTAATAACCTCATTTATAGTCAAGGAAATATCCTACCTTAATCTCATTGTAGTCATTAAGTATAGCCCTATATTAACTCTCTCATTTATAGTCAATATAACCTTACTTATGCTTCATGGTTAATATAACCCTAACTTGTCCTCATTTATGGTCTGGATAACCCTTGCTTAACTCTTTATGGTCAGTATAACCCTAACTTAACTTCTTTATAGTCTATATAGCCCTAACTTAGCTTGCCTCATTTATAGTCAGTAGAAACTTTCCAGGATTGAGCACTCTTTTATAGTCAATATAACCCTAACTTATCCTCATTATAGTCAAGATAGCCCTTACTTAACCTCTTTACAGTTACTATAGCCTAACTTAACCTCACATTTATAGTCTATATAACCCTAACTTACCCTCATAGTCAATATAACTCTTGCTTAACCTCTTGCCAATCAGTATAACCCCTAACCTCAACCTTCTTTTATAGTCAATATAACCCTAGCTTAACCTCATTTTGTAGTCAATATAATTCTAAAGTTAACCTCTTTATAGTCAATATAAACCGCCCGTAACCTCTTTATAGTCAAGTATAATTCTAACTTAACCTCATTGTAGTGAATATAATTCTAACCCCTATCTCTTTATAGTCAACATAACCCTAACTTATCCTCATTATAATTCCAGATAGCCTAACTTATCACCTCATTATAGTCAAGATAACGTTGACTTATCCCTCATTATAGTCAAGATAACCTTCACTTAACCTCAGTACAGTCAATAACCCTAACTTAATCTCATTATAGTCAATATAACCCTAATTAACCTCTCATTGCGCCGTTCAATATAACCCTACTTTAACACTCTTCATAGTCAATATATAACTTCATAGTCAATATAACTTCATTATAGTCAAGATAACCCTGACTTATCCCTCATTATAGTCAAGATAGCCTTAACCTCACCTTATTACAGTCAATAATAACTTGTTAACTTAATCTCATTATAGTCAATATATAACCCTAGTGTCTTTCTCTTTAACTCTAGTCAGTATAACCCTAACAGCACCTCATTCCTCATTGATATAATAGTTCTAACCCAATCTCTTTATAGTCAGCATAACCTAACTTATCCTCATTATAATTAAGATAACCCCTAACTTATCACTCAACCTGTAGTCAAGATAACGCTGACTTATCCTCATTATAATCAAGACAACCTAGCTTAACTCTCATTATAGTCAAAATATCCCTACCTTAATCTCATTGTAGTCAATATAACTTCAATTGCTCTCTCATTGCCATTCAATATAACCCTTGTCTTAACCTCTTGCCTTAGTCAATATAACCCTAGCTTATCCTCATTATAGTCCAAGATAACCCCATACTTAACCTCTTTATAGTCAAGTATAACCCTAACTTAACCTCATTGTAGTTAATATACTTCTAGCTTAATCTCTTTATAGTCAAACATAACCCTAACTTCTCCTCATTATAGTCAAGATAACCCTAACTTATCCTCATTATAGTCAAGATATAACTTAACTTATCACTCATTAACTCAATCAAGACGACCCTAACTTAACCTCATTATGGTCAGAATATCCCTACCTTATCTCATTATAGTCAAAATATAACTTTCGTTTAACCTCAGCTTTAGTCTGTATAGCCTAACTTATCCTCTCATAGTCAATATAACCCTTACTTAACCTCTTTATAGTCAATATAACCCTAACTTAATCTGTATAGTCAATATAATTCTAAGTTAACCTCTTTATAGTCAATATAACTTACAAGCTTAACCTCATTGTAGTTAATATAATTCTAACTTAATCTCTTTATAGGTCAATATAACCCTAACATATCTCATTATAGTCAAGATAACCCTAACTTATCCTCATTATAGTCAAGTATGCTTGATTTATCCTCATTATAGTCAATATAACCCTAGCTATAACCTCATTATAGTCAAAATAACAGTAACAGAAATCTCATTATAACCAGCATAACCCTAACTTACCCCTTTATAATCAAGATAACCTAGCTTAACCTCATTATGGTCAAATAACCCTAACTTAATCTCATTATAGTCAAGATAACCTAACTTACTTTCATTATAGTCAAGATAACCTTTACTGAACATAGCACATAATCAATATAACCCTAACTTATCCTCATTGTACTCAATATATGTTTTAACTTAGTGCTTTTTTATGAAGTCCAAAATATCCCTAACTTAATCTCTCATTACGGTCAATATAATCTTTACTTAACCTCTTTTCATAGTCAATATAACCCTAATACGCCTCTTTATAATCAAGATAACCCTTAGCTTCACCTCACATTATAGTCAAGATAACCCTTGCTTATCCTCATTATAGTCAAGATAACCCTTTGACTTATCCTCATTATAGTCAATATAACCCTACCTTAATCTCTATTATAGTCAATATAACCCACAACTAACTCTCATTTATAGTCATTATAACCCTAACCCCAACCTCTTTATTAGTCAATATAACCCTAACTTATCCTCATTGTAGTCAATATAACTCCTAACTTACTCTCATAGTCAATATAACCCTTACTTAACCTCTTTTGTAATTCAGTATAACCCTAACTTAACCTCATTTTGTTGTCAATATAATTCCTAAGTTAACCTCATTATAGTGAATATAATTCTAACTTAATCTCTTTAGTAATTAACTTATATGCTAACTTATCCTCATTATAGTCAAGATAACCCTAACTTATCCTCATTATAGTCAAGATAACGCTGACTTATCCTCATTATAGTCAAAATATAGCCTTAACTTAACCTCATTACAGTCAAAATAACTCATAGCTTAATCTCATTATAGTCAATATAACCCTAGCTTAACCCCTTTATAATCAAGATAACCTAACTTGGCTCATTCCCATAGTCAAAAGTATCCCTAGCTTGAAATATCTCATTTATGGTCAGTATAACCTTAACTAACTCTCATTATAGTCAAGATAACCCTTACTTAACACTCTTTGTAGTCAGTATAACCCTAACTTAACCTCATTGTAGCCAAGATAACCCTTATTTAACCTCTTTATAGTCAAGTATAACCCTAACTTGTCTCATTATAGTCAAGATAACCCTAACACCTCTCATAGTCAAGATAACCTTTGCTTAACACTCTTTATAGTCAATATAACCCTAACTTAACCTCATTTGTAGTCAATATAACCCTTGCTTAACTCTCTTTATAGTCAATATAACCCTAACTTAACCTCATTGTAGTCAATATAATTCTAAGTTAACCTCATTGTAGTGAATATAATTCTACAGCAATCTCTTTATAGTCAACATAACCCTAACTTATCCTCATTATAGTCAAGATAACCCTAACTTATCCTCATTATAGTCAAGATAACGCTGACTTATCCTCATTATATAGTCAAAATAGCCTTAACTTAACCTCATTACAGTCAAAATAACAGTAACTTAATCTCATTATAGCCAAACATAACCCTAACTCAACCCTTTTATAGTCAAAAGATAACCTAACTTAACCTCATTTATAGTCGCGAATATCCCTACTTAAGCTTAGTCATTATAGTCAATATAACCGTAAACTAACTCTCATTATAGTCAAGATAACCCTTGCTTAACCTCTTTATAGTCAGATATAACTTCCTAACTTGTCCTCATTATTAGCCAAGATAACCCTTATTTAACCTCTTTATAGTCAATATAACCCTAGCTTAACCTCATTGTGGTCAATATAACCCTAACTTACTCTCATAGTCAGTATAATTTTTGCTTATCCTCTTTTATAGTCAATATAACCTAACTTAACCTCATTTGTGGTCAATTATAATTCTAAGTTAACCTCTTTATAGTCAATATAACCCTGCTTATCCTCATTATAGTCAAGATAATAGCATTTGACATATTTTCATTATAATCAAGGATAACCCTAACTTAACCTCATTATGGTCAAAATATCCCTACCTTGAAATCTCATTATTAATTATTATAACCCTATTTAACTCTCATTATAGTCAATATAGCCACTTGCTTAACCTCTTTTATAGTCAATATAACCCTAACTTATCCTCATTATAGTCAGAGATAACTCTAACTTATCCTCATTATATAGTCTAGTAATAACCCTTACTTAACCTCTTTATAGTCAATATAACCCTAACTTAACCTCATTTGTAGTTAGTATAATTCCTAGCTTAATTCTCTTTATAGTCAATATAACCCTAACTTATCTCATTATAGTCAAGATAACCCTAACTTATCCTCATTATAGT